>NW_027507785.1:244371311-244553811 GCF_037356315.1 Lithobates pipiens
CTACAACCTGTAAATTGCCCGTATCTACAACATGCAAATTGCCCATATCTACAACCTGTAAATCGCACATATCTACAACATGCAAATCGCACATATCTACAACATGCAAATCGCACATATCTACAACCTGTAAATAGCACATATCTACAACCTGTAAATAGCACATATCTACAACCTGTAAATTGCACATATCTCCATTCTGTAAATCGCATTCTGTAAATTGCACATATCTACAACCTGTAAATCATACATATCTACAACCTGTAAATTGCACATATCTACAACATGCAAATCGCACATATCTACAACCTGTAAATTGCACATATTTACAACCTGTGAATAGCACGTATCTGTATTCTGTAAATCGCATTCTGTAAATTGCACATATCTACCACCTGTAAATTGCACATATCTACAACATGTAAATCGCACATATCTACAACATGCAAATCGCACATATCTACAACATGTAAATCGCACATATCTACAACATGTAAATCGCACATATCTACAACCTGTAAATTGCCCATATCTACAACCTGTAAATTGCACATATCTACAACCTATAAATCGCACATATCTACAACATGCAAATCGCACAAATCTACAACCAGTAAATTGCACATATCTACAACATGCAAATCGCACATATCTACAACCTGTAAATTGCACATATCTACAACATGCAAATCGCACATATCTACAACCTGCAAATCGCACATATCTACAACCTATAAATCGCACATATCTACATCCTATAAATTGCACATATCTACATCCTATAAATTGCACATATCAACAACCTGTAAATTGCACATATCTACATCCTGCAAATCGCATATATCTACAACCTGTAAATAGCACATATCTACAACCTATAAATCGCACATATCTACAACCTATAAATCGCACATATCAACAACCTGTAAATTGCACATATCTACAACCTGTAAATTGCACATATCTACAACATGCAAATCGCACATATCTACAACCTGTAAATCTTGTTTGGAGGGGCAGGTATGGGGGTTAATGCTGCCGACCACCGATAATAACCCTTTTTTTAAATCTTGTTTAGCAGGGGGTATGCTGCGGTGGTTTGCAGCATACCCCCCAAACAAGATTTAAAAAAAAAGGGTTATTATCAGTGGTCGGCAGCATTAACCCCCATAACTGCCCCCCCTAAACAAGATTTAAAAAAAGGGTTATTATCGGTGGTCGGCAGCATACCCCCCCCTTATTATTAATAACCCTTTTTTTAAAGCTTCTTTGGGGGGGGGTGTATGCTGCCGGTCACTGATAACACTATTTCTTTAAATCTTGTTTAGCAGGGGGTGGGGGGGGGGGGTTGGGGTATGCTGCCGAGTGCGACCACCATAAGATAGATCGATGTGGAGGGTGTACTGGCGGCTGGGCGGAATAAACGATCAAGATTGTTTAAGCTGCCATGCGGCAGCCCCTTCCCTGATCCTCTCAGGCGGGCAGAATAGAGAAGTGCCGTGCCAATGTCACTTCCTTGAGTGAAGTCGGAAGCAGCGCCCACCGCTCATTCAAGTGCAAGTCTATGCACTTGCTCGACCAGTCGATCGAGCCGGAAGCTGTGGCGCGATCGGCTGCACCACAGAGCGCTTTTTTTTGGGCAAATGAAGCGTCTCGTCTGCAATCTTGTGATTGCATAGATGTGGCGCTTCCTATATTGCACTGCGCCTGGCGCCCGGCACCAGTGCACATAGGGAGGGAAATTTGAAAAAAAATATTTTTTTTCTTAAAGGGACATGTTCAAAAAAATATATATATATATTTTCTTTTTTTTACTTTTTTTTTTACTACATGGGGGGGGGGGGGGCGGCGCCCGGGCGCCCCCTATTGACCGGCCTCCACTGCCGTATAGTACTAGTAACACAAAACACATATAAAGTACAAAAGGTTTCAATCCGAAAAAAAAATTCTGCCCATATTTCTTTTCCACCTATTGAAGTTCTGTCAGTGACTGACCATCGATATTCAGGTGTCCAACATTCAGACAACAAGTGCAAGTTAAGTTTCTGTTTGAGTTTGATCTATCCATCATCTTCTCACTGAACAACTAGACAAAATAAAAAGCATAATGTAGATGAGGCGGAAAAACCTCAGGGTCTATTGTGTTCCTCCTGTTTGCAGTAATTTAAAACCTAAAGAATGTTTTCTCTGGGTGGGGAGAAATACCACCTGGGGTAAAGTGAACTTGAAAAAGGTTTTCACAGCCAGGGGCCTTTGTGTAGAATTCCTTAATATTGACAAACTGGAAGTGGGACAGGAAGTCTGTAATCAGAGCATACACGACTGATTTAACGTAACATAATTAAAATTACCCAATAAAAAAGGTACCACACCTGTGCCAAGTGCCTGTTTCTCATGGTGTTGAACTGTGAGAATAGTCTGAGAAGGTATAGAGACTATCGTTCACCTCTCGTTCTAAAAATAATAGATCTTTGCCTGTCAAGCTGTTACAATGGAGCCAGTCTCTTTTGAATTACTGACCTCGGATGTGTCCGCAGATTTAGCACTTATTTGTATTTTTTAACCACTTCAGCCCCGGAAGAATTTATCCCCTTCCTGACCAGAGCACTTTTTGCACTGCATTGCTTTAACTGACAATTGCGCGGTCGAGCAACGAGACAAAATTGACGTCCTTTTTTTCCCCACAAATAGAGCTTTCCTTTGGTAGTATTTGATCACCTCTGCGATTTTTATTTTTGCGCTATAAACAAAAAAATAGCGACAATTTTGAAAAAAATGCATTATTTTTTACTTTTTTGCTATAATAAATATCCCCAAAAAATATTACATTTTTTTTTCTCAGTTTAGGCCGATATGTATTCTTCTACATATTTTTTGTAAAAAAAAAAAAAAAAAACGCAATAAACGTATATTGTTTGGTTTGCCAGAAGTTATAGCGTCTACAAAATAGGGGATAGTTTTATGGCATTTTTATTGATCCTTTTTTTTTTAACTAGTAATGGTGACATTATGACGGACACATTGGACAATTTTGACACATTTTTGGGACATTGGCATTAATAGAGTGATAAATGCTAAAAAATGGATTACTGTAAAAATGGCACTGGCAGTGAAGGGGTTAACCACTAGGTGGCAAAGTGAGGGGTAAGTGTGTCCTAGGGAGTGATTCTAACTGTGGTGAGAGGGGCTGTGTGTGACACGTCACTGAACAGAGCTCCCGATTACAGGGAGAGCTGATCAGTGACACTAGGCAGACCGGGGAGATGCTTGTTTACATTAGCATCTCCCCATTCTTCCTCACCGTGAGACGATTGCAGTTATCCCCGATCACGGTTATGGAGCTCCTGGCCCACGCTCATGCCGCCAACGGCGCCCGTGAGCCACCTCTTAAGGGGCAATGTACAAGTACGTAAGTCTTCCTGTGCGTGCCCTTCTGCAGCAGTATATCTGAGTGAGGTGGTCGGGAAGCAGTTAAAATCATTAGTAGTCGGTAACTTCAGATAATTCCTCAGTCTTCCTTTCTGTCCTTTTGTTCCTCACATACTGCAGTGATAATCATTTTGTATTCAGCATATGTCACTGTCCAATTCCTAGATTGGACACCTCTTGTTGTTTGCAAATTCCTGCACATATGCATAATCTATTACAGAGGTGATCACATTAGTAGGCATCACCTATTCTGTTGACACCCAGTGCTGAAGCCAGAGACAACCAGGCAACTAGCTTTTTAGAGGGAAATCAGCAGTGGCCTCCATATTCCACTCAGTAAAGTTGAATTTATTAGATCACTTTCACACTGAAAGCGCCGGCCGTTCATGCTAAAGCGCAGCTCATTTTAGTGGCTTTTGTGCTGCTTTTAACCCCAAAAAAGGGTTAAAAACTCCCGTGTTGCAGCACTTCCGAAGCGTTTTCAGGTGCTTCGGAAGCGCTGACCATTCATTGCAATGGCCAGAGCGTTTTGGGAGTGCTGTATACAGCATTCTCAACTCGCCCTAAAGATGCTACTTGCAGGACTTTTTCGAACGTCCCACAAGCGCACCGCAAGGTTGTAAAAAGCACCTATTGCAGAGAATGGGAGGAAGTTTTCAGGCGCTTTACAAGCCCTATTTCTAGCGCTAAAACTCCTGAAAACTGCCTTAGTGTGAAAGGGGTCTTATTATTATTATTATTATTAATATTATTATTATTATTCAGGATGTACAGTGCCTTTAAAAGGTATTCATACCCCTTGACATTTTCCACATTTTGTCATGTTACAATGAAAAATGTTAATGTATTTTATTGGGATTTTATGTGATGGACCAACACAAAGTGGCATATAATTGTGGGAACATTAAGTGGGAGGAAAATGATAAATAATTTTCAATTTTTTTTACAAATAAATATCTGAAAAGTGTGGCGTGCATTTGTATTCACCCATCTTTACTCTGATAGCCCAACTAAAATCTAGTGCAACCAATTGCCTTCAGAAGTCACCTAATTAGTAAATAGAGTCCATCTGTGTGTAATTTAATCTCAGTATAAATGCAGCTGTTCTGTGAAGCCCTCAGAGGTTTGTTAGAGAACCTTAGTGAACAAACAGTATCATGAACCTAAGGAACACACCAGACATGTCAGGGATAAAGTTGTGGAGAAGTTTAAAGCAGGGTTAGGGTATAAAGAAATATTCCAAGCTTTGAACATCTCCTGGAGCATTGTTCAATCCATCATCCAAAAATTGAAAGCCTATGGCACAACTGTAAACCTACCAAGACATGGTTGTCCACCTAAACTGACAGGCCGGACAAGGAGAGCATTAATTTGAGAAGCAGCCAAGAGGCCCATGATAACTCTGAAGGAGCTGCAGAGATCCACAGCTCAGGTGGGAGAATCTGTCCACAGGACAACTATTAGTTGTGCACTCCACAAACCTGGCCTTTATGGAAAAGCGGCAAGAAGAATGTCATTGTTCAAAGAAAGCCATAAAAAAAAAATCCTGTTTGCAGTTTGCAAGGAGCCATGTGGGGGATACAGCAAACATGTGAAAGAAGGTGCTCTGGTCAGATGAGACCAAAATTTAATTTTGTGGCCTTAAAAGCAAAATGCTATGTGTGGCGGAAAATTAACACTGCACATCACCCTGAACACACCATCCCAATCGTGAAACATGTGGTGGCAGCATCATGTTGTGGGGATACTTTTCTTCAGCAGGGACAGGGAAGCTGGTCAGAGTTGATGGGCAGATGGATGGAGCCAAGTACAGGGCAATCTTAGAAGAAAACCTGTTATCCCTTGTACATACGGTCGGACATTCCGACAACCAAATCCGTCTGATTTTTTCCGATGGATTTTGTCCGAAACTGTTGCATATACACGGTCGGACAAAGTTGTCGGAAAATCCGATCGTTCAGAACGTGATGACGTTATTTCGTTACGACGAGACTACATTCACGCTAGTAGTAGCCAATAGCTTTGGTGTAGGAATTTGATCTGAGCATGCGTTGCACTTTGTCCGATCGGAATCCTCTACACATGATCGGACAAAGTCCAATCGAATCACGTTGTCTGAAAATTTTACCGACAAGTGGGAAAACTTGGTCCGTCGGATACTCCGACGGAAACAGTCCGATGGAGACCACACACAGTCGGATTATCCGATAAAACGGTCTGATCGGACACATTCCAATGACGTCCAATCAGGATATTGAAACAACTTTGCCGCTGTCATTCCGCTATATGGTGGGCGGCAAGAGGTTAATGAATGGCAGTACCTCCAGTTGAAGCACTTTGCTACATCTTTGCCACAACCAATAAGATCAGAGGAAGATTTAAGGTCCCTGGAATGGCTGAGTATAACATCAAACACAAAAAATGGTATATCATGGATTTATAAAATTTTAATGGCAATGGAGGGGCTGGAGGTCCCTCCATACATAACAAAATGGGAAAAAGAATTGGGAACATGAGGGAACAAACAAAAATTAGGAAAAATATTGAGACTGGTACACAGCTCAGCAGTAGACACTAACACAACTGAGAGGAACTACAAATGCCTTACAAGGTAGTGTATATAACCCCACATAAAATATGCAACTATGAAATAGGTAAATTACCACATTGTTGGCGAGGATGTAAAGTAGTGGGAACGAGGGCACACATATGGTGGGATTGCCCAAAAATAAAAAGCTATCAGAAAGAGATTTTACAGTTAATCCATATTCAATCCCACATTTGCCAAAGTCCCTTATGTCCAAACTTTTTATCAGGTAGTCTATGCCAACAGTCCACCACACACACACACTTATCATCAAATTTGACTGCTGCCAAATGCATGGCCTTAAAACAGCTCACTTATAATCGACAACTTATTATCAGGTTAACAGATAAAGGGGAGGGATTGTGGTTCAAAAATCGCTCAGACTGCTAGTCAGAATCAGTCAGGCTTTTATCTGATAATTTAACATACTGTAAACTTCCTAGAGATACATTATCCAAGTTTTCTATTTTGTTAATAAAGCCGCAAGGGAGGGAATTGCCACAGCATCATTTTTTATAAAAAGGCCCCATTTCTATCACCTCCCGAGATCCACATGGACCCAGTTCATTCCATGGTAGACCTATAGTTGCAGCTATGGAAAGTGTTACGAGCTATTTTTCCATATACGGTACATTGACCACTTCTTGTAACCTATAGTACAAAATCTCCCTTCATATAATAAAGACAGTATTCACCTACTCAATGTGCTACAACATTTCTCTTGAGAACCCACGTATCATTGGCTCTCGTTAGATATAATCTCCCTGTATACTTCTATTCCACACAACGTTGGACTACAGGCCGCACAGTATTTTCTTAACGAGGACTATTCAATCCACGTCAGGTACACTTTCTGTTGGAGACCTTGGAATACTGTCTCACACATAATTACTTTGAATCCAATGGTGACTTCTATATCCAGACCCAAGGCACAGCTATGGGTCAAATTTTACCCCAGCTATGCAAACCTTACTATGGGTTATTGTGAACAGCACCATATACAAAAGAATAACCCATATGCGTCTCACTTAGTTTTTTACGGACATTACATTGATGACATGGTCAACATTTGGGATGATCCAGAATCCTCTATCCCCGCATTTGTGCAGCATTGCATCACTAAGACCATGGATTTATCATTCACCTCAGTATCTGATAGTAATAAGCTTGCCTTCTTATATGTGGAACTATTCCATCGTAATAACTGCACACATAACTACATCAAACTCACTTTAGGCAACTCTTATTTACATTTTAAGAGTTGTCATCATCCGTGATGGGTAATCAACATTCCCAGAAGTCAATTTTGCCTTCTCAAACACAACTGCACCCAAGTAGGTATGAGCCGAACACCCTCCTGTTCGGTTCGCACCAGCGAACACCGTTAAAGTCTATGGGACACGAACATGAATAATCAAAAGTGCTAATTTTAAAGGCTTATATGCATGGTATTGTCATAAAAAGTGTTTGGGGACCCGGGTCCTGCCCCAGGGGACATGTATCAATGCAAAAAAAAGTTTTACATTTTTTTTCGGGAGCAGTGATTTTAATAATGCTTAAAGTGAAACAATAAAAGTGTAATATTCCTTTAAAATTCATACCTGGTGGGTGTCTATAGTATGCCTGTAAAGGGTCGCATGTTTGCCATGTTTAGAACAGTCTGACAGCAAAATGACATTTCTAATGGGGGTGGTGTAAGGGGCGGGGTCATGGTGGTTTATGTAAACGGATGACCCACCCCCCTATGACATCACAGGGAAAGCCATAGGGAAGTCCCCATGAGTCAGAGGAGGACGGGGTCACCTGGTGGCCCCGCCCCCCGTTATTTAATAAGTGTCAGAAGAATCAAAGCATCACACGGCTGAAGACTCCCACAGAGGCAGACAGTGCGGAGAAGAAGCCAGAGCAAGATGCGGGATGAGAAGAGCGGAGGAAGAAGAAGATGAAGAAGATGGAGAAGAAGAAGTTGGAGAAACAAGAAGAACATGGAAGGAAGACCAGAAGAAAGAAGATGAAAGAAGAAGAATTTAATAAAGGACTTGTCAAAAACTGCCTATTTTTTAACCTTTTTGTCACTTTGTGAAATGGTAGGGTACCCCATTACCAATTCACATGGGGGGGTGGGATCTGGGGGTTAGTGATGGACGAACTTCCAATGGGACGTTTCGCGAACGTGAACCGCGAACCCGGCCAAATTGACTTTAATGGCAGGCGAACCTTAAAAACCTCCAGGTCATATTTTCAGCCACAAAATACTTACTAGCTGTGCACACATAGTCCCACAACATGGACACTGACATAACAAAAGTATTAAGTGAATCTGGGATCGACAACGACAAGCATTCTTTTTTTTATCTGTGAAATTTTGACAATTCAGGAGCGCATTAATGCCATGGAGGAGAGGCAAGGTCAGGCCAGGCTATGAAGGGGGTGCAGGAGATGATCAGTGCCACAGTCAGGGCAGCGTAGTCCTGTGTCAGTGTCCCAGTGTGCAAACCTGTGCTTGAGCCCCTCCCTCTGCCCGACCCTTACCCCCACCTATGCAGGGCTCCACTGCGGTGGTCCGGAGGTACCAGTCCAGTGCTGATCCTCAGCCATGGTGCTGGCACTGCCTGCTGATTGGCTTCTCCGCTGCTATCTCCCTCACTGTCTGACACCAGCACCGCGATAGAGACTGAGCACTGGCACCAGCACCATGATAGAGACTGAGCACTGACACCAGCACCAAGATAGAGAGCACTGACACCAGCACCATGATAGAGAGCACTGACACCAGCACCGTGAGAGCACTGACACCAGCACCATGATAGAGAGCACTGAGACCACACCAGCACCGAGATAGAGAGCACTGACACCAGCACCGTGATAGAGAGCACTGACACCAGCACCGTGATAGAGAGCACTGACACCAGCACCGAGATAGAAAGTACTGACACCAGCACCGAGATAGAGAGCACTGGCACCAGCACCATGATAGAGAGCACTGACACCAGCACTGAGATAGAGAGCACTGACACCAGCACCATGATAGAGAGCACTGACACCAGCACTGAGATAGAGAGCACTGACACCAGCACCGTGATAGAGAGCACTGACACCAGCACCGTGATAGAGAGCACTGACACCAGCATCGAGATAGAGAGCACTGACACCAGCACTGTGATAGAGAGCACTGACACCAGCACCGTGCTAGAGAGCACTGACACCAGCACCGTGATAGAGAGCACTGACACCAGCACCGAGATAGAGAGCACTGACACCAGCACCGTGATAGAGAGCACTGACACCAGCACCGTGATAGAGAGCACTGACACCAGCATCGAGATAGTGAGCACTGACACCAGCACTGTGATAGAGAGCACTGACACCAGCACCGTGATAGAGAGCACTGACACCAGCACCGTGATAGAGAGCACTGACACCAGCACCGAGATAGAGAGCACTGACACCAGCACCGCGATAGAGAGCACTGACACCAGCACTGACACCAGCACCGCGATAGAGAGCACTGACACCAGCACCGTGATAGAGAGCACTGACACCGGCACCGAGATAGAGAGCACTGACACCAGCACCGTAATAGAGAGCACTGACACCAGCACCGTAATAGAGAGCACTGACACCAGCACAGAGATAGAGAGCACTGACACCAGCACCGTGATAGAGAGCACTGACACCAGCACCCTGATAGAGAGCACTGGCACCAGCACCGTGATAGAGAGCTGGATAGAAGAAGAGTGACGTCTAGGTAGTGGCGGACCTGTTCTCTGAGTGAGCTGACATGGCACTGAGACCCGTGCAAACATTCTCAGAGACATTTATAAGCCAAAAGATAGGCTGTTAAAGTGCAGATGCATCTAATCGATCTCCAAACTTCCGCATTTTGGAAGGAAAAGGAAAAAAAAAATTGGGATGTGAGGACAGGCATCCTGATGATCCAGCAGTAGCATCCAGCCGTATGGTTGTACTGTTTGAATGGACTCCATCTTAAAGAACTCTGAGGCCGCGTACACACGGGCGGACTGTTCGCCCAACTTTGTCCGCTGAACAGTGTTTCAGCGGACAGTCCGCTCGTGTGTGGGCTTTCAGCGGACAGTTTCAGCGAACAGTCCGCTGAACAAGGTTTTTCGGAAATTCCGAAAAACTGTCCGCTGAAACTTTGTTTGAGCGGACAGTCCGCCCGTGTGTAGGCTTGTTCGTCAAACTAAGTTCCGCGCATATTCAGAAAGAATTTACAGGGCAGAAGCGCTCGGTCTTGTAAAACTAGTGTTCGCATTGAAGCTAGCATATTCGTCATGCTGCTAATTTTGTGTTTTTTTAATATAGCCCGTTCTTTTCTTCTTCGAAATGCAAGAAAAGTGAAGTAGCATTGCTGCTTATATTCACAGTTATACTACATGTTTTTATTCATCCTCATCCTATGATTAATTTTCCAATTATAGAAACAATATATTCCAAATTAAAAAAACAAAACATAAAAAAACCCTCCAAAAAAAAAAAAAAAAGACAAAAAAATTATATATATATATATATATATATATATATATATATATATATATATATATATATATATATATATATATATATGTGTGTGTGTGTGTGTGTGTGTGTGTGTGTGTGTGTGTGTGTGTGTCTGTGTGTCTGTGTGTCTATCTTTAAAAAAAAAAAATTATATATAAAATAAAAAAAAATATATATATATATATATTTTTTTTTTATTTCTGAAAAAAAAAAATATAGAATTTATCTATTACTATATATTTTTGGAACTACTATTGTCATATATTTATTTTTATTTTTTTGTGGGGGGTTTGAAACAAGATGGACTTGCATTTTTTTTTGGGCCAAGCAGGACTATGCAAGTAGAGATAGATAGATAGATAGATAGATAGATAGATAGATGGATGGATGGATGGATAGATAGATAGATAGATACCCAAACCAGCATTTTAGCTTACACATGATTGCATGTTCAAAATCAGCAGAGCTTCCCCTCATTTCAAATGTTAAGCCTCAAATTTACAGCGACTGCACTTCCAAGTGCACTTGCAGTGCTTTAAAAATTGCACTTGAAGTTAGCATATTTCTATTAACATGAACGTGTGTTTTGTAAATAACCCCCAGAGTCTTTTGACGTGTATCTGCCTACTCACAAATAAACTTTGTTTTTTAAGCCAAAAAAAAAAAAAAAACATACAATATTTTTTTGAAATAATAAATTTTTATTTTTCCTCAGAACAAAAATAAATCAAGAGGGAGGCAACACTGGAGACAATTTTGACGTTTGTGAAGCCTTTTGTCCCCCAGGCACACATCAAGTGAGTGGCCACCAAAATTCCGAACCTGTGTAGCATGTAAATAGGGAGCACAACCAGGTCCTAGAATCCCAAAGACCAGGAACAGCAGCAGATGAGATCTATGTCCCCAGACTGTGGTACTACAACAGCCTGCGTCTTCTTTCAGAGCAGACTGAAGCCAGGCAGTCACTTGCGACTCTTCCGTCCAGCCTTCCCTCCACGCGTCGCTGGATGCTGTGTCTCTGGTGGTGGACATGTGGTAGGAGGAGGAGGAGGAGGAGGAGGAGGAGCAGCAGTAGGGTCTGCGTTATAAAGCTTGGTGGTGGGTGTGAGCTCACCCTTCAGACCCCGTTGGATGGCATCAAAAAATATTGCTTCACACAAGTTTTGCTGTGGTTTGTCCATTTCAAGTAGCTTACTAGCCAGATAAGTGGCATAGGCCTCCTCCGGATTGGGGGGTTTGGACAGAACTTGTGTGGCTTGGTGTATAAGCGCCAAGGACTCCTCCTCTATACGGGTCATCCTCCTGGGCCTTTTGCTGGCTAGGCGGAGGGGAGGGACCTGGCTTTCAGTCCGACTCCTGCTGGGCCCAGCTAGCTCTTGTGTGGGGCTGGTCCCGGCCTCCTCCTGGGTGAGCTCATCCTGTGTAAAAAACAAAGAAATCAATAAATAAAATATGTCTATATTTTGAAATCATCAATCACTAACAATTTTACAGTTCTCACTTGCAAATACATTTGTCTTGAAATACAAAAGGCTATCATTTTGACACCACCATTTTTCCATCAGTTCACCAAGATTTGAGCCACATTTGTGTAAACTACTGTATCCTTCTATCTAATTTAATTTGTGATGAAATCCTAGATTTGGAAGCAATTCAAACATTGAACTTTACAGCATTAATATTTGAGCAATCCAAACTTTAGAAACGAAAATATACCTGGCTCCAGCTGGGTGCATCAACTTCTTCCAGCAAGGAAGGGTCTGGATCTTCCAGGGATGGCTCACCTGAGGCGGAGGGAAGGGTGGAGGGACGGGTAGACGGAAGAGTCGAAAGTGACTGCCTGGCTTCTGACGTGTCATCCAGAAAACGCAGCCTGTCATAATACCACAGCCTAGGTACATAGACCTGACCTGCTGCTGATCCTGATGTTTGGGACTCTAGGATCTTTCTGCGCTCCCGCCTATACCCGCTACGCAGGTTCTTAATTTTGGCGTTCACAAAGTCAGTGTCTGCCTGGGGGAGTTGGGTTTTCACAAACGCCAAAACTGTCTCCAGTGTCTTCTTCCGGGCAGCACGGCTTGAATATTGGGGGTGTTTTGAATCACAAAGACTACTGTGCGACTCAATTAAGTCCAGAAATGTTGAGAGGAAGGCCTCCTCCTTAAAGGGGTCTGGGGTATACCTTTGCATTTTCTGGACAAAAAAAAAAAGTCAGACCAAATGCACACTATATTGTGACAATGTAGGCGAGACACACACTACCACACACGCTACCCCCCCACACACACACTACCCCCCACCCCCCCCCCCTATACACCCACCTCCACCCCCACACTACCACACAAAACACCAATCCCACTCAATCACCAACCCACATAAAAATCAATTAAACATCAATAAGACTAAATTTCAATATACACATTCCTAATGCAGACTTTAAATTAAACAAAAAAACGACAACTATCTTACCGTCGCGTGTAGCACTCGCTGATTCCATTCGTATAAGCGTACGGCCTCGCGGTAGCGCTTTATATACAGTACGTGCGCTCAGGCTCCGCCTGCGTCGCCCGCCCCTGACGTTCCTTGTGACCGTATTTCCCCGCCCCTTTTACCCTCGTTCCGCTGTGGGTGAATGATAGGAGAAGATGGCGGACGCTAATTCAATTAGCAGCGTGAGCAGCGCAGAGGAAAGCCATGGACCCCATGCTTCTGGAGCAAGGAGGAGATACAAGGCCACCAATATGGCCTTTGAAGAGATGGTGGAGATGGTGGCTATATTAAGAAGGGAGGACTACGATGGGGAAAATGGCCCGTACCCCAAGCCCAATGTCAGGAAAAGCGGCATCTTGGATGAGGTTGTCACAACTTTATTCCACAAATTTGGGGTACGAAGAAGCAAGGACCAGCTGCGTAAACGATGGTCGGACATCAAGTCCAGGGAGCCGGAGCAATATCATCGGATCATGAAGGCCCTGAAAAAAAGTGAGTAAACTGCGCTTTTTCCGTGACTGTCGGACATAATCGTTCGTGTACATACCGTATCTGAATCCGGCGGATTTGATCCTAATCATTCGTGTAGGTACCTTATGTGAATCCGGCGGGTTTTATCCTAATCGTTCGTGATCATACCGTAGGTGAATCTGGCGGATTTGATCTCAATCAATCGTGTAGGTACCGTTTGTGAAACTGGCGGATTTGATCCTAATCGTTCGTGTACATAACGTATGTGAATCTGGCGGATTTGATCCTAATCTTTCGTGTAGGTACCGTATGTGAATCTGGCGGATTTGATCGTTCGTGTAGTTAATAGTTCATGTAATGAGCTCATATGGTTGTTCGTATATGTGGGCGTAAATAGCATGAATTTGTATATGGTGTAAATTTATCTGGTGTTGGATTAGATTTTAATTAGTTATTATTTTTTTGGTATTGTTCATGATAAACTGAATTGTCACGCTCAGTTTATAGGAAATGAATTTTTACTAAAGTTTCCTAAATTTATTCAGTGCAATGTAGACTCAATCAAAAAAAAAAAAAAAAGATAGATGATAGATAGATAGATAGATAGATAGATAGATAGATAGATAGATAGATAGATAGATAGATAGAATGCTGGTTCAACATCTGGACTGGGAAACATTTAAGTGTAGTTTGGGACATCATAGAACATTTTTTGACATAATCACACACAGGTACTCCAGGGGATGATTCGAGTGTGTCCGTCTGTGAAACTTGGACAAAAGATATAAAGTATCACAGTTTGGTTAAAGGCTAGGTTCACATTGCTGCAATGTACGAGATCGAATGTGATTTGCACCGCACTGCAGTGCAAATCACATGTGATCTCTGTGTGATGCGATTTCAGCCATACATATAGTATGGCTGAATTTGCATCGCATCCGGCCCAAACTTGTACATGGCCCTTTTTTTAGTGCACAGCCGAATCGGATCACATGGGTATTCACACCATGTGGTCCGATTCCTGTCCGAGTTTAAAGATTGCACTGTGAAATGAGAACTAATTCGGAGGTGTCAATAAAACTTTACACTGATACTCCCAGCAGGTCACATAGGGCAGTCGAACTGCACATGCGATGCGTGAAACCACAGTAGATTTGCTGCGTTCGCACATCGCACCAGTCTGAACACAGCCTAACTAAAAAAAAAGTAATTTTAAGGATGTATTAAACTAGGATCTTGTAATAACCAGCTAATAATTGTACACCACTTCAAACCAATGTTTCATATTCACATTTCGGAACTCAAATATCACTATGCTTAAAAGTATCTTTTATTTTTTTTATTTTTATTTTTTTTTTTTTTTCATTTTCATAGGGAAACAAAGACTCAGACAAGAGGCGGAGCAGCCCATGACCCCCCGACCTCGCCAGCCTGATTGGGCAATTAGCCCCAGCCCCAGCCCCAGCCCCAGCCCTGCGTCGGTATTGGAGCTGCCCAGTCCTGTGTCTGCGAGGGAGCAGCCAAGCTCGGTATCCTCCGCTGGACCAAGCTCCGTAGCTCCACTGGATGAGCCGAGCCCAGGGCTAGATGTGGAGGAGGAAGAGCAGGTGGAGTTACACACCCCACAAAGTGAGTGTCTGACAACCCAGCTTAAGGTAAACAATTAATGGCTGTATATTTTAACCAATTTTTTATCTACACATGTTTTTAGGTGATCTGGTTGTGGTAGAACAAGTCGCGGACCCATTTACCAGTGATAGTGCCCAGAGGATGATTGGTGACATCATGGCCTGGAATGGGCAGATTGACCGTATGGAGAACCAGATTCTCAACATACAAAGAGAACTGATTACTATGAGGCAGGGAATGAAGAACATGATCGATGTTTTAGGGAGAATCTAAGCCCCTTTTCCCTAAAACCCAATCGATCATGTTCTTCATTCCCTTGGAACAACGTTTTTAATGTTTTAAAAACATAGTTTTTAGAGGCCAAATTTTGAAGATGCACACGGTGTGTCAACATGTGCTATGTGCCATCAGAGGATCGCAATGGACGCATTTGGTGTTTGCAAACCCTTCCTCATTCTAGTATGTGAGAGGAAGGGATTGCACACACCAAACACGTCCATTGATCACTCATGATGGTACATAGCACATGTTGACATTACCATTTTTTGGTGTGCATCTTCAAAATTTGGCTTTACCCCTTGTTTTATGTAAATAGTTAAAAATCTGATTTTATTTTTTTATTTTTGTGATAATTGTTTTTTAGATATTTCTATATATATTCTATGTTTACAAAAAAAAGAAAAAAAAAAGAAAAAAGAAAAAAAAATTTCCCCAAAAAAAAAAAAAAAACAATTTAAAAAAAAAAAAAAAAACACCAAAAAAATATCTAAAACAGAGGCACTAGTTGGCATGTGCACTATTAAAAAATCAAAAAAAAAGATGTGTGTGTGTGTGTGTCTACTTCTTTCAATACTCAATACCAGTTTGGGAAGTCATTTTGTGTTTTCTGTCACAAAGGGCCTTATTTCCTATTGTCAAAAACCACTTTGCAATACAAATGCACTAGGACAGGAATATGCAATTAGTGGAAATCCAGCTGTTGCAGAACTACAAGTCCCATGAAGCATAGCAAGACTGACAGCCACAAGCATGAGACCCAGAGGCATGATTGACTTGTAGTTTTGCACGAGCTGGAGGTTGGCCAATTGCATATCCCTGAATTAGGACAATGTAGGAGACAAGCAACGTGAAAAGCAAACAAGAACCAAACTTAAAAATGTGAACAGACAAGACATATTTCAAGAAAAATATATTTTTTATTGCTCAGCTGGCATTGGAATAGCCCCCCTACCATTAAAATAGCTGACATAGAGGTCACACACCTCACGTGCTGTTTGGGGGGCTAAGCCAGGAAGGGCATGATCCAGCCCTGTCAGTTCTGGAAATATGAGTCCGGCCTCAGGCCCAATAGGCTGCAGGTACTGGTTACCTGAAAATTTACGTAGAAAATTGTGCAGAATGCAGCAGCACAGAATCACATAGTTCAGTTTATATTCTGCAAGGTTGATCGCTCTCAGTAACAGACGGAACCGGCTGGCCATAATGCCAAAGGCACTCTCCACAACCCTTCTTGCTCTGGCCAGCCGGTAATTAAAAACCCTCCTCTCCGGGGTGAGGGTCCTTTGGGGGAAGGGTTTCATAAGATGTTCACTCAGACCGAGCGCTTCATCAGCCAGAAACACAAACGGTAGACCCTCCACATTCTCGGCATCTGGTGGCAAGTCCAGGCCACCAGTGAAGAGACGGTGGCAGAACTCGGTCTGCCTAAAGACTCCTCCGTCAGACATCCGGCCGTTCTTCCCCACATCCACATAAAGAAAGTCACATTGTGCCGACACCACCGCCATTAGCACCACACTATGGAACCCCTTATAATTCCAATAGTAGGACCCCGAATGTGGTGGGGGCACAATCCTCACGTTTCCCGCCGATCGCCCCTCCGCAGTTGGGGAAGTCCCAACGGGCAGCGAATTGGGAAGCCACAGTCTGCCATTCCTGTGGCGTGGAAGGACACTGGGGAGTCAAACACAGGGGAGAAAAAAATAAAAATAAATTGTCATTAAATAAAAACAATTCATAACAACTAAAACACCAAGCCCCAATATAGCACGAACTCGTTCCCGAGTATGTCCACTCTCCATGGCTTTGAAACGGTCGGCTGGACAGACAAGCTCAACTGAACGCACTGAAGAACAGCCAGACCTATGAAGAACGACCTGAAACACAGAAACAAGCGGACCAGAAGCGCCCAACAGGTACAACTGATCCACGCGTACCGAAAGGCAGATATACACCTCACAGGTAGACTGCGCCGCAGTGGACGGACAAATTAAGCTGAAGTCTAAAAATCGCGAATCGTCTATAACCAAACTTCTACTAACGCAAAGTCAGCAGAAGGAGCCCAAAGGGTGCTTTGCTGTGTCTTGTGCTTCCTGTTTCTAGTCCCGTCGTACGTGACGTACGTCATCGCGCACGGTTTCAGCGGACTGTTTGTTCGTCGTGTGTGGCCATGTCCGTCCATGCTAATTTTGAGCGGACTGTTTGCCGAAACTGTTTGACGGACAAAGTTGGGCGAACAGTCCCCGCGTGTGTACGCGGCCTAAGAGGGCCAAAAAGGTTCAACCTCTTCCGATCTGCAAATGGACACTAGCCACCATCCCCAAACAGGGTTGAGTAGAAAACATGCAATTTTACCTGTAAATGGGATGAGGACCCCCCCGAGTCTGAAGTGTCTGTAATTATTGTAGCAGCCCACCCACTCTTGCGGTGGATTTGGCAGCTCCATAGGAGAAAAACGGTCTGGAGGAGGAGCAGTGGATTTCAGTGATGCTATATCCGGTCTCTGATAGGGAAAAAACGTGTAAAGGCAATCAAACTAGAAACTCTTCAGACTTTGCCTTCCCGCTGATTACATTTCTTACATAAACGGAGAAGGGATTGCCATTCTGAAGAAAGGGTAAATATGAGTTTGTCTCTTTACCCATTTAATGATCTGCATGGCCACCTGGATACACTGTTCCACAAAGGAAAAAAAACTGAAACCAAGCAGCTTTGGGTCTTCCTCTGATGAAGAGGAGCTACAATTATCTGCAGGCTGCCCACTCGCCAGAACTGAGTGGTTGAGCACCACATGCCAAGGTGTCAGGTTGCTCTTGTAGTTGCTAGTACTAGGAGGAGGCTGCCTGGTCGGGATAATCGAAGCAAGTTAAAAATAGAATCCCGCACCATAAATAAAGACATTTGGTGTTACCTGTTAGCTTCAAACTCCTCTGGGCAGTCTTTATTCACCAACCCATTGAGTACAGGTGCTGCGCCACAGGCCCTGCAAGCCTCTTGCTGGGGCACTGTTGTTGTTCTGGGGAAGAGGCGATAAGATGTCTTCTTTTTAACTTTTTCCCTTGAGCGGGTGTGCATCTAGGGCTATGCTTTTCTGAAGACTCTTGAGCAATCTTTTCCTGCAAACATACCAACACGGTGGTCCTGCACCTTTGAATTTGAGGGTCTTTTTGCATAAGCAGTGACTGACTCATGGCTTGAGGACATATAAAAAAGGAAAATAGAGAGAAATAGGCCTTTTGACATGAGAGAGGAGAAAAAAATAAAATATGCCTTCAAGAAAATAAAAAAAATAAAAGTGTTTTTTTTTAAACCAGAATATATATATATATATATATATATATATATATATATATATATATATATATATATATATATATATATATACACACACACACATATATATATATTTCTCTTTTTTTTATCGAAATAAATAAATAATAATAATAAAAAAAGAAAAATGCATATATATTTAACTTCCTCTCAAATTGCCTAGGGGATCCGTATGGAACCTACCAAAACTGGGAACTCGCTCCATAAAAAAAATTAAAATAAATAAGAAACAATATTTATAATGCACAACTGGAGGGGAGGAGAAGTAAGAGGAAAAACAAAACTTCCCTTTTTAGGTGAGGTTCCGCTTTAAGGCCCCTTTCACAATGAGGTGCTTTTCAGGCACTTTCAAGCTAACAAGAAAAAAAAGTGCCTGAAAAGCTCTCGAAAACCTATTTGCATTAAAATCAATTAATTATTTCACACTGGAACTGAGCGCTGGCAGGACAGTGAAAAAAACACCCCTCTCCATTGAAATTAATGGAAAGCTCTTCAAAAGCGCCTGAAAAGCTATTCAAAAATCGCTCAGTGTTTTACTGACAGTTTAGAAGTGCTTCATTATGAAAGGGGCCTAAATAAGACAGGATGAATGCAGATTTTACAATCTGAGATGCTAGATGCGGTACAGAACTTTTGGCTTCTGCCCTTATTTTCATGTCAGTGTATTCTTATTTCTTGCTGATAAAATTCAGAATGTATGGACCTGTTATTCCAGGAATTCCAGGAATCCTCTGAGATAATATTGGTTGCAATGGTTTGCAATTCCAAGCCTCTCAGAAATATTTATGTTGGTGCTAAATAAATCCTTTATAGGAATAATAATAATTTATGTCCTAAGTAATCAACATATATAACTTATGAAGATTTTCATATAAATAGTTTTGTAAATGCACATTATTTCTTGAATTATCTATAAATACATTCGAAAATAATGAGATATACAGTAAGTAGGATCTAAAAAAAAAAAATCTTTGCCTTTTTTTTTAAATAGTCTAGCTGACAATTTAACTTCATTATATATAGATGGGAATTGGTTGAGTACATGAACCTGTCACAATATTTGTTCACGTATAGATGTGAATTTTGAATCTCCCTGTAGGATAACAAGCATCCGTTTATTTTCTCTGTCCTGGACACTATAGGTGGACATAGACTCCATGTCTTCAATGATGTCACATATGACAAAACATGTAGGATGTAGTCTATGTCTAAACTAACCACGCCAATTGAGCTTTTATACAAGTTGTTTTTATCATGGGAACTACCATTTTAACCGCTGACTATTCACTGGATTGCTGTGTTTACCTTTTCTCTATTTTACGGTTTTACAGTATGTGGAACTTTTTCTTCCTTATTGGTCATGTCAGAGGAACACCAGGGACTTGTTTGGCCAGCCTTGTTACCTTCCTTTCTGGTCTAACCACTGAGGGGCTTGCTTTGAGTGCTGGATGTCAAAAACCATGAAATCAGACCGAGAAGTTCAGTAACCGTAATGGATAGTCAGCCAAGCCAGAAGTCAGGGATCAAAGTAGTGGAACAGCAAGCAGGATTTGGAGCCAGAAGGGATGTCAGCAAAGCCAGTCTTTAAACAGGAATGAAGGAGATGTTTCTTTTGATGTTGACCAAGGCGAAGGAAGAGTTCTTCTGGACTGGACAGCTTAAGTAGGTAGGACTGATGAGCAGGATATCAACAACAGCTGAGTAACTGTGGAGAGAGATGGGAGCTGGCAATTAGCTGACAGCTGAGCGGCCAGCTCAGAGAAGGAAGGGCCATCCTTTGGCACTGGATCATTATTAAAACAGCTGTCTAGGCTACTATAGCATGGAACAGTGGTCTCCAAACTGGGGCCCTTTGCTTACTTTTATCTGGTCCATTGGGGCACTATTCCATTCACTGATATTAACAATGGGGCACAATTATTCCCACTGAGACCAGTGAAGGGTGCACATTTCCTCCCACTGACACCAATGAGTGGGGGCAATTCTTCTTACTGACACCAACAATGGGGCCCAATGATATCAATGATGGTGCACAATTCCTCCCACTTACACTAATAATGGGGCACAATTATTTTCACTGAAACAAACCTTTTCTATTTTCACTGGCCATAGTCAGGCCTTCATAAAGTCTGAAGGGCAGTAAACTGACCCTTTGATAAGAAAGTTTGGAGACTCCTGACATGGAATCTAGAGATCTTATAAGCTCACATCCTGTTTATTATCACAGCGGAGGTGCACCAGGTGGATATTCAGCTAAACAATCACATTTGTTTGGACATTACTTCAATGAAATTTTTTTCATCTGTCACTATGCACTCTATGTGTTCAAGCACTATATGGACTATTTTTTAATTATTTACTTTGAACTTTATTTATTTAGCGCTGCAATTTTTATTTTGTAATTATTTTCTCTGCCTGGTTAGTCAATCTGCCCAACCATCTCACGCAATACTTGTGCAGCGGCCATAACCCTTGCAGGGCGGCCTTGACTTATTGGGCTTACCAGTTACCTTCTCTTGGCCTGCTTTTCCACGTCTAGGGGTTCCAAGGGTTGACACCCAACGACTTGAACGCTGACATGGATAAAGTCCTTTTTTAAAAGGTTTTATTTTGCAGTAGTGACATCTAATAACACAGTCTCTCATGGGAACAGAGGGCACGGGTGAAGAACTCAGGCACCTTGAACTGCAAGTCTAGCAAAGTCTCTAATTCCACTCAGAGAGTAGCCACTCGCAGCTGGGTACTTCAAGGCTGAACAGATCTCTAGCTAGAGATCATGGCAGTCAGCACATTGACTCAAAACTTGAAACAATCCTATGAACGTGTAAAAGTTGTAACTATGGGTGAACAGGAACCTTTTTCCTCACCTTGTTCCAATACCTGGAACGTTCTCTGTCTCCTCAATGGTACTGGAAAAACGTGGTGCCAGTAACCAGGCACTTCTCAGGATGCCACTTATCGGCCCTCCTCCGAAGAGTCCTCCCCCGGTCACTTCCACGAGCTATGGCGCCTCTCCAAGCCAAGAGCACACCCGGGCACCTTGAATCCTCCCTCAGTTACTGCGCCTCGGACCAGCAGGTTCCAAGACTCTGGAACAAACGGATCCCTACCCCAGACCAGGCAGGTCTATTAGGGGCCTCTAACAGGAACATGTTGCAGGATGTCGAACACCCCGTGACCCCTCACGGGCTACCCCGGTCCTGGAACCAGAACAGACCACACAGGCCTCACAAACTCCTCTCCTCTAAACACGTGACCCACACATCTTAAGTACCCCTTCCCAGACTCCCGAGCGGGGTCCGGCACTCCCACTGATTGGTTCCGAGAAGATTGATACCCAAAACGTCCAACCAGGCCTGGTTCTGGCCTGTCATGTGCACCTCACCGTTCACATGACCAGGCAGAACTTCTAACACAGCCCGGCCAGACTGATGTTAAGGCCAGCCTATGTAATGAACCCTCACAACCCCTACTGTTCTGAGGCAAATACTAAATTCACATGCGTATGACATTTTGTCCAATCAGAGGGTGATTGGAAGAACCATCAACCTAAAATTATATATATTATTTGCAAAGGTCATACATTTTCCAATTAATTCTCAGTTAAAGGGCAGATTGATTGAAAGAGACATGGATTACAGTTTGATCACACAAATTTGATCACTGACACAACCAAAAATCAGTTGAGCAGCCTAAAAACCAAAATGCATTTCAGTGCTTTTCCTGCAATAGTGTTCCCAGAGGTAAAATAGATCAAAAAGAAAAATAAATACAGCGCTAAACCTAAATCTACTCTAGTACAACTAAAAATCGCTGCAGCGCAGTTTTAGAAGATACACGTAAACACAATAAGATAACAAAAGGAAAAAGCTGCGCACATACATAAATACTATAAATAGATTAAATATAAACAACTATGAGTGATTAATTAATTGATTGCAATAATAGTGAGAAAAATTGATCTACCCATCTAATAAATCAAACATAATATAATTTATAAAAATAATTATAAATAACAAGTGTTAATAATTAAATTCGAACAATCCCAGTGAAGTGATAAAAAAGTCCAATAAATGAAAAATAGTCCAGTGAGAACTTAATAAATACCTACATTGATAAAAGGTAAAAATTCATAAGAATTCATGAAAAAATAGAAAATATTAGTTAATAATAACAATAAAAATAAAAAAAAATTAAAAAAAATATATATTAGTGATAATAATAATTTGGTTCCATTGGGTTCCCAGAGGTAAACCAAATACATTTTTAAATGTAGGTACTCAATAATCTAAACTAAGGCTGCGTACACATGGGCGGACTGTATGGCCTACTTAGTCCGTCGAAACACATTTCAGCGGACAGTCCGCTCGTGTGTGGGCTTCAGCGGACTTTTTCAGCGTGCAGTCTGGCGTACTAAGTATTTCGGATTTTTCGAAATACTGTACGTCATACTTTGGTTTCAGCGGACAATCCGCTCGTCAGTAGGCTAGTTCGACGGACTAAGAATGGCGCATGCTCAGAAAGGATTTACACGGCGAAAGGTTGCATTGCTGTGTATTGGACTTCCTATTTCTAGTCCCGTCGTACGTGCTGTACACGTCATTGCGCAAGCTTTCGACGGACTGTTTGTGCATCCGTGTGTGGTCAAGTCAGTTCATTCAAAAGTAGGACGGACTGTCCGTCGAATTGTATGATGGACTAAGTAGGCCATGCAGTCCGCCCGTGTGTACGCGGCTTTAGTTTTAGCAATTCAGTTACTTGTTTGCTGATGCATGTTTGTGTGGTACTCACTTTTTAACCTCAATAATTCCCCTGGAGCCTCAGGCTCTGACTATGAAATGGTCATTTTTGGCTCCAAAGCCTGGATCCATCCACCACCCTCCTGCATTCCTAAAGGTAATTTGCTAAGATTTTGCATACTAAGCTGTGGGAATGAAGATTTCAAGCTGGGCATTCAGGTAAGTCTAATACCTGATATGTAATCCTTTATTCTCATTGCTCATAAGTGTATAGGTACATTTTAAGGAAGTACAAATAACAAAAACACATTGGCTATATTGTTTTGTTGGTCTGGTGTGTAAATCTCTTCTAATCAGCTGGGATTTGATCTCACACGAATAAGAAAGGCATCTAATCTCTTGTTGGCAGTAATTGCTTTGCTACACATTAAAATAAATATATTGCAGTTTAGACTGCCAAATTGTGAATCAGTAAGAGATTACTATATGAGATTAAAATGATCACTCAGCCCCAGTACCATTTTTAATACCTGGGTAGGGATATTGTAGCAGCCTCCGTTTTTCCCATAACCTGGTAAATAAGAATGATGAACCCTCTCTATCTATAACACCGATTTGCATGCACACAAATACTCATATGTGCATTAGTTTAGCTTCAAATGGGGATGATTGCCCACAGACCAAAGTCTTAAATCCCAATTCTGGGCACAATAAACTTACCAGGGTCAATGCAATTATACATTCCAGTGCCTCAAAAGCAACCCCACATCATGCAGGCTTTCTTCTACATTAACCTCTGTCCTACATTGTCACCAAAGGTGTGCCTTAATGGCAAACTGTCACATATGTGTATCTATACTGTCCTGTGGGTGCCCCCAGAACAGTGATTAACTGTGCCAGCTCACCATCAAGCACCAATGATCGGGAGCTGACTCCTGATTATGTCCTAACTGTGTGCCAATCACTTCACGTCACAAGAAGTTAAGCAAATCTTGTCTACTTATCGAGGGAAGTATAGCTCCCACTGTACTACCAGCTTGCTCTGATGTATGTGTTGCAAGTCTCCTCATACACACTATTAGATTTTCTGCTGATTTTTGTCTTAAGATTTACCAAAACCATGTAGTACAAGGGCCTGTCTGATCGCCTACAAATTGAAACCCTGAGGCGCTTCTCAGGGCTGGATTAAGAGCATTGCATGCTTGGTGCTGAAGATTTTGATGGACCATTTACTGGGCACCCTTCTAGAGCTTAAGCTGGCGTGTGCCCAAGTTCAAAAGGGCGCAGCCAGCACAGGCGTAACACTAGGGAAGCCTGGAATCCGATTTGCCAGGTTTCCTTATAAGGGCCCGTGCATCGGCATGCACTCCAAGCTAAAAGAGTGCAGCCGCACAGGACTAACACTATGGCCAGACCCAGACTTCTGTAAGAGCCCTGCATTGGCATGCCCCAGGCTTCCATTAGGACTGCTCATGTGGCACCCATTGTCAATCCCACCACCCTGCCGAGGTGGTGCATGCGGAATGCAGGGTCCGTCAGGGGAGAGCTCTCCTCCATTCGCCCATTGCTTTCCATGAGCAGTCTGTTCTTTTTAGGTGGCTGGGCCTATATTAAGGGAGGGGCCTGGAGCTGCAGCTCCAGAAGCCCCTACGTTAATCCAGCCCTAGCACTTCTAAACTGTCAGTAAAACACTGAGTGCTTTTGAAGAGCTTTTCAGGCTCTTTTGAAGAGCTTTCCATTAATTTCAATGGAGAGGGGTGTTTTTTACCACCCTGCCAGCCCACTGCCCCAGTGTGAAAGCATTAATTGATTTTAATGGAAATAGGTTTTCGTGAGCTTTTCAGGTGCTTTTTTTTAGCGTGAATGCACCTGAAAAGCACCTCAGTGTGAAGGAATCTTAAGGTTAGACCTCATGTTATATGGTTTTTATAAATCTGAAGACAAAAATCTGTAGAAAATCTAATAGTGTGTATGGGGCTTAAGACTCCAATGCTACAGTCACCTCTTCACCTTCTTCCCCTCCAGGCCATTTACAAAACACATTGTTTTGTGAATGGCTTGAGGAGAGGATGGTGGAGACAAGACCATAGTGCTGGGCCTGGGATCTATGAGATCTGCAGTGCTTACATTTGATCGGCCTGGAAGCAGAGCAGGAGCTGTACTTACCCCAGCATGTAAACCAACAGAATTTTGCTTTTGAGGCAACCAGATGTTTACTTGCTTGAACCCTGCTAAGTTTATTGCACCTGGAGTTGAGCTTTAATACACACAAGTTATTTGTAACTCAGGGCTGGATCTTAAATTCAGTGCCTATGTTTAGAAGGACTACTTTTTAATTCATTAACAGAATGGCTTTTCATGTAGGCAGAAAAATTATTCATTACCACAGATTTAGTTGGTTACAGACAGGTACTTCCTGTCCCTGTTAGCTGGATCAGAGACCCCAATTGGAGGGCTTTGACAGTAAATAAAGGGGAGTTTCCTGGAAGTAGACACAGAAAACTGAGCCACGTGACCTTATATACACACACAGGAACTATTTTATACCGAGGCCAGATGCAGAGACTATTAGGCAAGTATTCATGCGTTCTTATAGTTCAACTGCACATAGCTTATTAAGTGTTCATCTAAATATTTGTGACAGACTTATCATTGTCCTGTTATCTCATATGCACAGTGCCAGATAGCTAGGTCTGTGCTATTGTATATGTGTGGTGGTCACCTTCCAGTATACTAGGTGAACCTGTTTATTGCAATAGTGTTATATTCAGCTTCTGTTATTTTAGTTAACCCTGTTTCTTCTGATCTGGGACTTTATAGCTAGTTTTATCTCAGTGCTCAATAACCAGCATAGGCTAGAGCCAACTGAACTCTGCGGCAACAATCATCTGGAGACATCTTCATCAGAATTATATAAACCCTCACCTTGTAAAACAACCCATTCAGTTTAAAATAGAGATGAAAAGCAAAGTGTGTGTGTGTGTAATAATATATATATATATATATATATATATATATATACACACACACACACACACACACACACACACACACACACACACACACACACACACACACACACACATACACACATTATAGATACCTTTTCCCCTCTTTTGTATAAAAGTGATCACACGCCCTCTGCTCTAAGCTGCAGCTGGATCTTAGAGAGCTTGAGGAAGAGAAATAGCAGCACACCATGCTGAAATTCCCAGTGAATAGACGTGCGGGGTGACGGGGATTTATAACTGCAAGCCTAATCATTGTATTAGCTCCCAGCACAGTCAAAAAATATGACCATGCTGTGCTCACATGCTTAGTGTGGTCAGTTCTTAATAGGAAAGCAGAGGGACTTACAGGAACACAAGGTATTTTCACAAGGAAGCAATACAAAGAGATCAGGATACTTTTTGATACAAATACATGGTACAGCAGTCACATATCAGGGATAAGAAATGTTGGGTTTACATATTCTTTAACAACTATATATAACCAGGTATTTTTGCACAATTCCACCAGGAATTTTATTGGGCCCTTTGTGATAATACCTGTTTTTACATTGGATGTATGTACTATCTATCATTATATTAAAGTGGTTGTAAAGGCTGAAGTTTTTTTTACCTTCATGCATTTTTATGCATGAAGCTAAAAAGCCTTCAGTGTGAAGCTCCATCCTCAGCCCTCCTAATACTTATCTAAGCCTGAAGCCGAAGAAGAGGAGGATATGGCTGCTCTGTGCAAAACCATTACACAGAGCAGGTAAGTATAACATGTTTGTTATTTAAAAAAAAAATTACAATCACTTTAATGCTGAATTCCCCAGGAAAGGAATCCCTTCTGCTCACAGAGGCCCAGCCCTGGGTAGAGGCACTGCCAACAATATTATCAAACCCACTCTTCCAGTGAGTGAAAGTTATGGTTCTCTTATTTACTTACAGGTTTAAAACACTATCTTGTTTGGTGAGCATCATTTCTCATAACCCCACCCAAAAAAAAAAAAAGAGGGCTACGTACATTTATATGGTTACTAAAGATCATTTACAACTGCTGGTTGTTTGTGCATGTTGTGCAATTTACCTAACAGCACAAATAAATGATTAACTTTTACACAAGTAACTTGCAAACATGGGATGTGATTCAGTAAAATTATCAAGAAAATTATAAATTGTACTGTGCTCGGATTTCCAATAAACAGGGTGGAGGCTTGAATTAAATTTTAAGATAACTTAATCTAGTAAAAGAAAACCTTAAAGATATAGAGAATAGTGATCAATTAATCAATAATTAAAAAGTTCCGCCCCAGTAAAAAAAAAAAAAAAAAAAATGTCAGCAGCTAAAAATACTGTAGCTGCTGATTTTTACTATTAGGGGCTGCTGGAGACCTATATAAGCAGGTCCGGACTTACCCTTGGGCTTGACTGGGCTCAAGCACATGGGCCTTACGGGCCCCGCCGAGATACATAGCCGAGTGTACTCGGCTCGGCTCCGTTCAGAGTCACGCCCATTCCCTCCCTATGATGAACATAACACAGGGACTGAGTGTGACTGTGAGCCGAGCCGAGTACACTCGGCTACTCTCGACTCTACTCGGGACTGCGAGAGGACCCAAGAGTCGCTGTAACTACATATTCGGTGACCCATCGCAGTTTACTACGGAAGTGACGTTCCTTCGCCACCATCTTGCTACACCCCACACTCGTCCACAGTAAGGATACACTAAGAAGGGCTAAAGCAGACATGTTGTTACAACCACCGGAGTTTTGCATTTTAGACGTATTTATAACATTAAAGTTAGTATATAGTGAAACACAGTACTTACAACTCCGTCTGACTACTTAAATGTTGAATTTTAAAAGCAGCGAACTTCTGTCAGATTAGCAAACCTGTGAGATGAGCAGGGTTGCTGCTGCTTTTAAAATTCAAGATCTAAGTAGTCAGAGTTCTAAGTCCTGTATTTCACTATATAAACTGACTTTACTGTGATAAATATGTGTAAAATGCAAAACTCCGGTGGGTGTAACAACATGTCCACCTTACCCCTTCTTAGTGTATCCTTACTCTGGACAAGTGTGGGATGTACCAAGATGGCGGCGACGGAACATCACTTTCGTTGCAAACTGCGATGGGTCGAATATGTCGTTACACCGCCGAGAGGACCTGAGACCCGGCGAGACATACAGGACTCTGTATCTTAGCGGCGCCATTTTTAAACTTCAAGACTGCAATGACAAGGCTGCAAATGACACTGACAAGGCTGCAATGACACTGGACAAGGCTGCAGATGGATGGGCAAGGCTGCAGATGGACACTGATAAGGCTGCATTGATGGGCATTTAAATGTAATTTTTTTCTTTAAAATTCCCTCCTAAACTTGGGGTGCGTGTTATACGCCGGTATGTGTTATACGCCAATAAATATGGTAATGTATAGAAGTTAGAGCCCGAAAGTGACTCAAGCCCATGGGCCCCCACCACCCTAAGCCCCCGTACACACGGTCAGACATTCTGCCAACCAAATCCGTCGGATTTTGTCCGTCGGATTTTATCCGTCGGATTGTGTCCAAAACTGTTGCATACACACGGTCAGACAAAGTTGTCGAAAAATCCGATCTTTCGTTACGATGGGACTACGTTCAGGCTAGTATCCAATAGCTTTGATGTAGGAATTTGATCTGAGCATGTGTGGCACTTTGTCCGATCAGAATTCTCTACACATGATCGGAGTATGTCCTATCGGACCAGTTTGTCGGAAAATATTTCCAAGTTGGAAAATTTGGTCCGACGGAAACAGTCCGATGCATACCACACACAATCGGATTATCCGACAACGCGGTCCAATAGGACACATTCCGACGGATTCTCCGACGGTCTGTACGGGGGCTAAGTCCTGCCCTGTATATAAGGTATCCTCTTTTTGCATTTTTCTTTTTTCCTTTACTAGCAGCAGACACACATCACCCAGTTGGTCCTGTTGGACTTCTCCCTTGAGGTATTACATTTATTCCCCGTTTGGGGAGGTTTGCTACTTTATCTACTCTACTTATATTATTTTGCACATGTTCACTATTTATATCGCTCTGACCCTTACATTTCTTTATATACCAACAAGTATTTTGTTTAACCTGGTTTGAGCTTCACTTTTTTTTATTTTTATCAATATATAAATTTATTATTTTTTTCTTCAGAATTCCTATCCTGTTAATACTTATGTTAACTTAACCACTTGCCGACCGCCTTCTGTACATATACGTTGGCACTTTGAAGATGGATATCTCGGTAACAACAGCAGATGCTGCCACAACCGAGAGATCCATCTTTTCAGGAGCCGGTCGTATTTACAATAATGGTGGTCTCTGCGGTGTATTCGCTGCAAGATCACCATTATCGGCGGTAGGAGAGGGGCCCTGCTCTCCCGCTGCTCTCCCGCGCCCTCCGTGGCTTATTGGAGCCGTCGGCAACGGCGAAGGCGATCAGGTCCTCTCAGTGCCTGGGTATGGAGACAAGTGAGGCTAAGATAGTCCCCACCCCTCTCCATACCATAGCAGAGCGGAAGCGACATCAAAACGTCCCTTCCGCCCATAGCTCTTAAAAGCACATTTTTTCAAATTCATTTTTTCAAATGACAACATTTTTTTTATTTTTTTTATTGCATTTTAGTCCAAATATCAGATCTGAGGATTGTTTGACCCCCGATCTCACATTTAACCACATCAATACCGGGCCTATTCTGGCACGCCTCTCCTACATGTAAAAATCATAATTTGTTTGCTAGAAAATTACTCAGAACCTCCAAACATTATATATTTTTTTTTAACAGACACCCTAGGGAATAAAATGGCGGTCATTGCAACTTTTTATCTTGCACAGTATTTGCGCAACAAATTTTCAAACGCATTTTTTGGGGATTTTTTTTTTTCATAATAAAAAAAATAACAAAACAGTAAAGTTAGCCCAATTTTTTAATATAATGTGAAAGATGATGTTACGCCAAGTAAATAGATACCTAACATGTCACGCTTTAAAATTGCGCACACTCATGGAATCACGCCAAACTTCAGTACTTAAAAATCTCCATAGGTGACGCTTTAAATTTTTTTACAGGTTACATATTGAGAGTTACAGAGGAGGTCTAGAGATAGAATTGTTGCTTGCACTCTAAAGCACGTGGCAATACCTCACATGTGTAGTTTGAATGGCGTTTACATATGTGGGTGGGACTAACGTGTGTGTTGGCTTCTGAGCGCGAGCTACTGGGGACAGGGGCGTTTTAAAAAAATAATTGTTTTATTTTATTTTTTATTTAACTTTTTTTTTATTTTTACTTTATTTTTACAACTTTTTTTTATCACTTTTATTCCTATTACAAGGAATGTAAACATCCCTTGTAATAGGAATCTATGTGATAGGTCCTCTTTATGGAGAGATATGGGGTCAGTAAGACCCCACATCTCTTCTCCAGGCTGGAAAGCATGAGATCATGCAAAAATGTCACCGATCCCATGCTGACAGCCGCGATCGTGGCTTTGTTTACTTCCGGGAACCCGGGCGTGATGTCATAACATCGCGCCTGGGCCTTCAACGGTCATAGAGATGACTGGTGACCATCTGGGCAGCGGAAATCTCTATCGTCATCATCCGGGCGCCAGACGATTCTTTCTCCATGTCTCCGATGGCACGGGAGAGCCCGGAGAAGCACCGGATGGCGGCAGGAGGGGGGTGATGGTCCCTCCCATCACCTGTAAGAACGATCACGCGGTGGAATTGCCGCTATGATCATTCGTATGGTGCATAGAATCTTCAGCTGAAAAAAAGGATATCTGAATGATACATGTGGCTGCTAGCATCGTTCAGATATTCCGGGAAGTGGTTAAAGGGGTGTTCCAGCCTTACATTTTTTTTTAAAAGTCAGCAGCTACAAACACTGTAGCTGCTGACCTTTAATAAGGACACTTAACTGTCCAGGGCAGCCGCGATATCGGCCCCCCCGAGGCCAATGCGTCCCTCGTATCATGTCCCGGCGCCGCCATCCTCACTAAGGGAAACAGGCAGCCTGTTTCCTACTGTGCATGCGCGAGTCGCACGACGCTTTGTGAATGGACCTGGCCCCCTTGTGTTCTGGGACACACACATGTCCCAGAAGGCAACGGGGCCACTCGCCGAAAAGGAGGAAGCGCCGAGGAATAGGAAGAGATAGATTAGGAAGACTGCCTAGCAAAAGGTGTTTCTGGTAAGTTAAAAAAAATTTAATTTTTTAAAAAAAAATTTAAAGAATATTAATGCTATTTTTATTTTTAGGGTGGCCCTACACTTTAAGAGGACCTACCATGCTTTTTTTTCTATTACAAGGGATGTTTACATTCCTTGTAATAGGAATAAAAGTGACCCAATTTTTTTTCTTTTTTAAACAGTAAAAAAATTAATAAAACTAAGTAAAATAAATAAGAAAAAACATTTTTTTTTTAAAGTTCCCCCTCCCGACAAGCTTGTGTTCAGAAGCGCACGCATATGTGAGTAGCGCCTGCATATGAAAACAGTGGTCAAACCACACATGTGAGGTACCGCCGCAATTGTTAGAGCGAGAGCAATAATTCTAGCTCTAGACCTCTTCTGTAACTCAAAATTTGCAACCTGTAGAATCTTTAAAATGTTGCCTATGTAGATTTTTAAGGGTGACATGTTGGGTATCAATTTACTTGGCGTAACATTATCTTTCACAATATAAAAAAAATGGGCTGTTGTCTTATTTTTTTATTCAAAAAAGTGATTTTTTTTACAAAAAAAGTGTGCTTGTAAGACCGCTGCTCAAATACGGTGTGAAAAAAAGTATTGCAATGACCACCATTTTATTCTCTATGGTTTCTGGGCTCCATTTTATGTCTCAGCCTTGGATCTGCCCCTCTATCAGCTCCTGGATGGAGCATACTCTGATAACCGTATTCCATCTGGCTGTGATTCTTGACATGTCTCCACCATTAATGATGTGCCTTTTTAGTGCACCTTTGTAAACTTTTGCATTTTGCATTTTTTATTTTTTTTTGCTAGAAAATCACTTAGAACCCCCAAACATTATATATTTTGTAGAAGAGGTCCTAGAGAATAAAATGGTGGTCATTGCAATTTTTTATGTCATACAGTATTTGCACAGTGGTTTTTCAAACACAATAAATTTTTTTGTGAAAATACACTTTAATAAATATTAATGCAAAAAAAAAATATATATAACTGAATAGATACCTAACATGTCATGCTCAAAAATTGTACTGGTATATATAGCGTTAAGCTGTGTTTAACAGCTTTTACTGGCGTCTGACGTTTTTACAGCTCTAGCGCTGGAGCCTAAGAAAGCACTGGTCCTGTTTTTTTTTTTGGAGCTTAAAAAAGCCTATGCCACTTACAGCTCAAAAACGCCAGTGTGGGTATGTGGCCATTGAATAACATGGAAAAGCTCCTAAACGCAGCTGTAAAAACGCCCGTGGTTATGAGGCCTTAAAATGTTTGTCACCCCAACATTTCATATTGCTAATATGTGCCTGCTGTACCATATAGTTGAATGAAAACATATCCTGTTCTCTTTGTATTGCTTCCTTTGTGTGAAATCCCTGGTGATCCTGTCAGTCCCTCTGCTTTACTCTTAAAACCTGACCACACTATGCAGGAGAACAAGGTATTAATGGAAGCCCATAAGGCCGCTTTGCAGATTACATCAGGAGCCACATGCCAGGCTGCTGCCCACAAAGCTGCCATACCCCTGGTGGATTGTGCTGTTACCACCTCTGGAGGAGCCAAGTCCTCAGGCATGTAAGCCTATTGTATGGATTGAACTATCCAAGCCGCAATCGTTCTGGAGGAAGCTCGCTTCCCTCTGTTCTTGCTGCCCTCCTTGTGCAGTGCATATCCCCATTCAGGCAGAAATATGGAACCAAAAAACCATCAGAAGCCACATAGAAAAAAAAAAAAAAGAGGGGGGGGGGGGAGGACAGAGTCCAGGCTCCCTTTCCCCCCGGAGGACCCTTAGAAAACGTCACAGCAAGCGTCTGTGGGTGGAAAAAAAAAAAAGGGCTCCAAAGGGTATGAGTGTCCTGGCCGAGATGTAGTAGGGGTGAGAAAAGTACCTGACTCCACGTTGACAATGGGTTTGTAGTACCTTGAGAGAGTTCCAGAAGTTCACCAGGTCCCTGCGGCCTCTTGGCGGCGATGAAGGCTGAATTCCTGTGGGGGGAAACTAGAGAACGGACAAGAAAAAGAGGCAAAAAAGGGAAAAAAAACAGAAAACAAAAAGTATATCAAAGATGACCGAGTTAGGCTAGTCTGTGTGTGCGCAGAGCGATCCGCTTCTACGCCGTCTTAAGCCAGAGGATGGTTCCGTCGCGGGGTGACTGCCGGACCCGGGCTGCGGAGTGACGAGTCTCTGCGAGAGGGCCTCTCTCCAGGTGACATGGGTTCGAGTCTGCGGCGTCTGGAGCGGTGTCTTTGCGCCTTAGGCGATGCGTCGTGCGAGACTGGCTTCCAAGGCTCTGTAGGAAAGTAGAAGGAGTACCATTCAGGCAGATCCACTGGAGGCAGGTCCAGCTGCTCACAGAAGGAGGGCAGGTCCTCAGGCGTCTGAAGTAGTGCGGTGCGGCCTCTAGCCGACGCTGAGAGACAAAAAGGGAATTTCCAGCGATATGGAATGTTGCGAGTGCGGAGCACTTCCAGCAGGGGGCGCAGGCTGCGCCTGTTCTGTAAGGTAATCTGTGACAGGTCCTGAAAGAGTTTTATCTCAGCGCCATTGAATAGTATGCGCCCTCTGTCTCTAGCTTTTCTGAGAATTTCTTCCTTGAGGGGGAAATTCACAATGCAGCAAACAATGTCTCTGGGAGGTTCCGAGTCCCGAGGAGGGGGTCTTAATGCCCGATGTAGCCGTTCCATTTCAATGGGAGAGTCTGCGGGCCGGTCAAGTAGATCATTAAAAATAGAGCAGACCGTTTGAGGTAGATCGTTCTGGTCTATCCCCTCCGGGACTCCCCTCACCCGTACGTTGTGCCTGCGTCCCCTGTTGTCGAGGTCTTCTACTTGTCTGTGTAGCTCGAACATGTGCGGCAGGTGCATGTCATAGGTTTTCTGAACCTGCTTGATCGCTGTGGCCTGCATCCGGGAGGTCTCCTCCACCTCAGAAAGCCGGTTTGCCATTTCGTGAAAATCCGCTTTCAGATCGGAGATCGCCTCTGTGAAAGTGCGCTTAAGGTCTAGGGCTACCTTTTGGAGGTCTCTTTGGATGTCCAGGAGACTGGGGTGTGGGGTACCGGGTCCAGTGTCATCCCCGTCCATGGTCGGGTCTAGGGGGCCACTGAATGTGGCCGGGGATGCAGCTCGTGAAGCTTGGGACGCCTGCGCCACTTCGTGATGCGTCGTTTGGCGTGTGCGAAACAGCTCCGGGATATTTCCAGATGCTTGGGTACCCGGGTCTCTGTGGGTACGTGGTGTGGAGGAGCTCTTGGTGGATCTGCCCATGTTAGGCAGGATTTACTGAAGTCCCCTGATGTGCGTCTGTTCGCCCTCTGGATGTGGGAGCTGGCCCTTTACATGACCATTGTGGGGCCCCCCGGGGTCACTTCCCCTCTTGGGATGTCAACGTGGTCTGGAGGGGGTAGGCTCTGGCTCTGGAGGGACGCGGGGCCTGCTGGGGGGTTAGGGTGTACCAATATGGCCGCCACCTACCTCCACTCCTGGAGCTTGGATGTTGTGTGGGTGAGGCCGGATGCCTCCAGGCACCCTCTGTCTTCTGCCCAGCGGTCTTGGGGATCTCTGCTGGGGCTGGGAAAGCCTCCGTTTCCGCCGCCCGCTGCGGCACTCAAGTGTGGAGGATCCTAGGGCCTTGTAGGCCGCAAGATGGTGGCAGGGCCTCGTGGGTGGCGCCGACCTCAGGCCTGGCTTCGGAGGTAACTTCGGGTCCCCGCAGCAGCCGGGGATGTCGCCGCCTGTGCTCCGAAAGCTAGGTGGGGTGCGTAGTACCAGATCGAGCGCCACGCTCGCCGCCCACGGCGGTAATTTAGTCTGGAGGATCCCTGGTCTTTGCAGGCCGCAAGATGGCGGCCGTAGCCTCGCGGATGGGTCTTGGGGTATAGATCCGATGCCCCGGAGTAGGATGGTGCTCGATTCGGCGGAGGTCAGCGGAGCTCAGGCTCGGAGCGTCCGTCCTCCTTCACGTCCGGCCACGCCCCCCCCCCCCCCCCTCTGTTCTTGCTGGAGTGTAGGACAAACAGATAGTCAGAGCGTCTAAAGCAGGAAGTAGCTTGCATATATTCCTTTAGTATTTCGCCTACATTCAGAGGATGAACTTTGGTGGACCCTGGGGTCCTGAATGTAGGTAGGATGATTTCTTGGTTCTCATGGAACACTGAAGTGACTGTCGGGTTTGAGCCAAGCATAGGGATAAGGACCACATGGTCCGGTAAGAAAGTCAAGAATGGTTCTTCATGACCCAAGAACCCGATCTCGGAAACCCTTTTGGCCGAAGTGATGGCAATTAGGAAGGGGATTTTTGCAGAAAGGTCTTTAAAAGAAAGTGGAGCCAATCCTGCTGTACTGAGATAAGACAGTGAATCAAGAACAAGGGGAATATCCCATTTGGGAAATCTTGGTTTTCTTTGGGGCTTTAGTCTCGTTGTCCCATGAAAGAATTGCCAGATTAGAGGGTGAATGGCCCACAATGTTCCAGAGAAGGCCGAAAAGGCTGAGACTTGAACCCTGAGGGAGCTGATGGATAGAGACAGATCTAGGCCGGATTGAAGAAAGCTGAGGATATTCTGAATTCCTGGATCTCTGAATGATCTGCACGCAGAAGATAAAAATTCAACAAACTTTGCCCATATACTCCCATAAACTTCGTGCTCGGTTTTCTCAAGCTCACAAGGGTGGAAATTACTCTTGACGCGCACCCGAGAGTTTCCAGTCTTTTCCTCTCAAGAACCAGACCATCAATCTCTGTAATGCTGGACAAGAGTGCAGGACTGCCCTCTGAGTAGGGATGAGTAGGGATGAGCCGAACACCACCCCCCCTCCCCCCGTTCCGTTCACACCAGAACCTGTGAATGGACCGAAAATTTGCGCAAAACTTTAGAACCCCAATTAAAGTCTATGGGACTCGAACGGTCAAAATCAAGAGGGCTAATTTTAAAGGCTAATATGCAAGTTATTGTCCTAAAAAGGGTTTGGGGACCTGTCTCCTGCCCCAGGGATCAATCAATCAATCAGGGATGTATCAATGCAAAAAAAGTTTTAAAAACGGCCGCTTTTTCGGGAGCATTGATTTTATTGATGCTTAAAGTGAAAAAAAAAAGTAAAATATTCCTTTAAACCCCTTCCCGCCGAGCGTACGCAGATGTGCGTACTCGGCTTCCGGGGGTTATACCGGGATGATGACCGCACCTGCAGGCATCATCCCGGTACCGTTTTTTACAGCGGGCGATTGGCTATCCAGCCATAACAACCAATGCGGCTAAAAGCCCCTCGGCTGTTATGCCAGAGGAGTGGGAGGGGACGTCCCCCCTCCCACCGCTTCCCACTGCTGTTACCGGAGCTCCCGCTCAATCGGCAGCACGGATTCACGATCCACCACTTCTGGCTGCTGGGCAGGGACTGGAATGAAGCGGTAATCGGCTTCATTCCAGTCTCCTAATAGTAAACACGGAAGGGACGTCATGACGTCACTTCCAGTTTACTCGGCTGCCAATGGTGCCGGTTTAAAAAAAAATATACAGTATTCAGAATTGCTGTTTTCAGTGATCTGAATACAGGACAGGTACTCCATAAAGAGTACCTGTCAACACCTATTACTGTCACAAGTGATGTTTACATTCCTTGTGACAGCAATAAAAGTGATCAATTTAAAAAAAAAAAACAATTTATTCATTTTAAAATAAATAATAAAAAATTTTTTTAAAGCGCCCGCCGTTCCCGTGAGCTCACGAAGCAAAGAAAAGGCATATGGAAGTCGCGCCCGCATATGTAAATGGTGTTCAAATCACACATGTGAGGTATCAGCACGATCGTCAGAGTGAGAGCAATAATTCTAGCACTAGACCTCCTCTGTAATGCTAACCTGGTAACCGTAAAAAACATTTAAAGTGTCGCCTATTGAGATTTTTAGGTACCGTACTTTGTCGTCATTCCACGAGTGCGTGCAATTATAAAGTGTGACATGTTTGGTATCTATTTACTCGGCGTAACATTATCATTCACATTATGCAAAAAAATTGGGCTAATTTTACTGTTTCGTTTTTTTTAAATTCATGAAAGTGTCCCTTTTCCCAAAAAGTTGCGTTTAAAACACCACTGCGCAAATACTGTGTGACATAAAATATTGCAACAATCGCTGTTTTATTCTCTAGAGTCTCTGCTAAAAAAATATATATTATGTTTGGGGGTTCCAAGTAATTTTCTAGCAACAAATATTTTAACTTGTAAACACCAAATGCCAAAAATAGGCTTAGTCATGAAAGGGTTAAATATCATGCCTGGGGGGTGTCTATAGTATGCCTGTGAAGTGGCACGTGTTTCACGTATTTAGAACAGTCCCTGCACAAAATGACATCTCTAACGGAAAGAAAGTGATTTAAAACTGCTTGCCGTCTTAATGTAATGTCTGGTTCCAGCAATATGGATGAAAATCATTGAGAAAAATGGGATGGGTAGCCCCCCCCCCCCCTGCCCATTACCAGCCCCTTTGGGTCTTGTACGGATATTAAGGGGAACCCCGTACCCAAATTAAAAAAAGGAAAGGCGTGGGACCCCCAGGTCCTATATACTCAGAACAGCAGTATACAGGTGGTGCAAACAAGACAGGGACTGTGTAGGTTTGTTGTTAAGTAGAATCTGTTTGTAAATTTGAACTGGTACATTTTTAAAGTGTAGCTCCAGTCAAAAAATAAATTTTTAAGCTTTTTTGAAAACATAGGGAAGGGTTATCACCCATTTTTTTTTCCGTCTGTGCACCTCTTCAGAAGACTTCACCTCACTTTCTGTCCCAATGATCAATGTTTTTAGAAAATTTGGGGTTTTTAATAAAACAAGGATTGGGATAAAGCATCAGTGGAGAGGAGACACATTTTTCCCATATCAACTCTTACAGGAGAGAATTTCCCTTCCTGGGGTAGATTTAATCTCATTTCCTGTTGTCTCCTTCCGTTTGCAAGTAGGAGACGTTTGTAAGTTGGATGTTTGAAAGTAGGGGCCTGCCCTATATGCTTTGCAGAAATGGGGGCCTAAGGTGTTGGTTTTGCCACAACACTGTAAGCCCTCAAAGTGACTCTTGGTGGGCACTGGAGCGCCCTGCTGTGAACGATTATATCGAGAATTGTAATTACATGCCATTGTTGAAGAGTGGTAGAAAAATTGGGCCTTTGGTGGTTGTGGTGGTGGTGCTGGTGCCACAACACTATAAGTCATCACAGTTATTCTCGGTGGGCGCAGGTACGGGTCCTGCTGTGAAATATTATAGCAAGAATTGTAATTACATGCCCCTGTTAAACAGGGGCTGAAAAATTGGGCCTTTGGCACTGCTTGCTGGTGCCACGACACTGCAACCTTTCCCAGATACTCTAGTTGGAGTGCAGGAATGAGCCCTGCTGCAAAGCATTACATCAAAAATTATAATTTCATGCCCCTGTTAAACAGCGGCTATAAAATTGGGCATTAGGCACTGCTTGCTGGTGCCACGACACTGCAACATCTCCCATATACTCTAGTTGGAGTGCAGGAATGAGCCCTGCTGCAAAGCATTGCATCAAAAATTGTATTACATGCCCCTGTTAAACGGGGGCTGAAAAATTGGGCCTTAGGCACTGGTGCTGGTGCCACAACATTGCAACCTCTCCCATATACTCTAGTTGGAGTGCAGAAATGAGCCCTCCTGCAAAGCATTGCATCAAAAATTGTAATTACATGCTCATGTTAAACAGGGGCTGAAAAATTGGGCCTTAGGCACCGGTGCTGGTGCCACGACACTGCAACCTCGCCCATATACTCTAGTTGGAGTGCAGAATTGAGCTCTGCTGCAAAGCAATTCATAAAATTTTTTATTACATGCCCCTGTTAAATGGGGGCTGAAAAATTGTGCCTTAGGCACTGGTGCTGATACCATGAAACTGCAACTTCTCCCATATACTCTAGTTGGAGTGCAGGAATGAGCCCTGCTGCAAAGCATTGCATCAAAAATTGTATTACATGCCCCCGTTAAACAGGGGCTGAAAAATTGGGCCTTAGGCGCTGGTGCTGGTGCCACGACACTGCAACCTCTCCCATATACTCTAGTTGGAGTGCAGGAATGAGCCCTGCAGCATTGCATCCAAAATTGTAATTACACGTCCCTGTTAAACAAGGGCTGAAAATTTGGGCTGGTGGCGTCACTCAGAACCAAAAAATGTTCTTCCAAGCTATCAGCAGGATCATTGAGGAGGAAGATGATAGTCAGTCAACATAACAGGACAGTCACTCAGCATCAACATAGGCAGTCTTGAAGGGATGTGACATTTCCAAAAAAAATGATTCACTTACATCAGCTTCAGGTGCTTGGTAGCTGGTGGTGATCCAAGACTGATTCATCTTCATGAAGGTCAGTCGATCAACCGAGTCTGTGGACAGGCGCACCCTGTGATCAGTTACAAAGCCTCCAGCAGCACAGAAGGTGCATTCCAAAAGATTGCTGGATGCAAGACAGGCCAGTAGCTCAATTGCATACTGTGCAAGCTCTGGCCAGTGATCCATCCTCAAGACCCAGTAAGCCAGAGGATTTTCGGTGGGAAAGGTGTCCAAGTCTGACCTTGCCCCTATTCCTGCACCATGTAAATCAGACGCCGGCGATGGTTGCTGGAACCGATCATACCTTGGGGCTGCGGACTAAAAAATTATCTGAACGCATCTGTCAGATGGCCACCTTCTCCACTGCTCCTTTTGTGACTGACCAAAGCCTCAGCAACACATTGTCCAGGACCAGGAGTTTGTAACCTCCCAGTCTCTGGGAATGCGTTGCACAGACCTTTCTGCAAGGCCTCCCAGAGATGTCTCATCCCCTGCTCCCTCTGCGACAGCAAGATAAAGTCCGCAACCTTACCCTTGTACCGTGGATCAAGGAGAGTGGCCAGCCAGTAATGGTCCCTCTCCTTGATCCGAAGAATACGAGGATCCTTCTGCAGGCTTTGCAGGATCAGGGAGGCCATGGAGAGTAGGTTAGCTGAGGCATTCGGTCCAGAGTCCTCTGAGTCACTAAGGCCAACATGATCCGCAGCTACCTCCTCTTAGCCACGTACAAGTCCACGTGTTTCTTGGGACTGTAAATCATCCCTACAAGACTGCTGCTGCTGATACTGAGTGCCAAGCTCCACCTCCATGCTTACACAAGCCTCCTCCTCCTTGTCCTCTTCCTGTGTGATGGGTGGGACAGCAGGAACACTGTCTGGATAAAGGGTGCCTTGAGAGGCAAGGAAGTCCTCCTCTTCCTTGCCTCTGTTCTGCCTCAAGTTCCCTGTCCATTATTCCACGCATCGTATGCTCCAACAGGTGGATAAGAGGTACAGTGTCACTGTTGCATGCACTGTCACTGCTCACCATCCTCGTGGCCTCCTCAAATGGTGACAGGACAGTGCATGCATCCCTGATCATTCCCCACTGGTGTGGTGAAAAAAAACGAGCTCCCCTGACCCTGTCCTGGTGCCGTAGTCGCATAGGTACTCATTGATGGCCCTCTGCTGCGTGCGCAGCTGCTGCAGCATGGCCAACGTTGAGTTCCACCTGGTGGGCATGTCACATATAAGGCAGTTCTTGGGCAGGTTTAACTTCTTTTGAAGCTCAGCCAGCCATGCACTGGCATTAAATGATCGGCGGAAATGCACACAAACTTTCCTGGTCTGCCTAAGGACATCCTGTAAGCCCGGGTACCTGCCCAAGAACCGCTGCACCACCAGGTTAAGGATGTGAGCCACACAGGGCACATGGGTCAGTTGTCCCTGTCGGATGGCGGAGAACTGACAAAATATCTGCCCCATGTGGCTCCTGTCCCCCAAACTAGTGCAAGAACGGCATGGCATCTTTTTGCCTGCCTACTTGCGTAGCCCCTTGAATGCCTACGGAGCACCACTGGTTCCGAGGACAGAGCACTGGAAGGAAGAGGCCATGGAGGAAGAAGAAGAGGAGGGGGGTGGAGGAGAGAGGTGTGTCACAACCAGTAGTAGCATTTTGGAGGCATAGTGGCGGAACAATCTCCAACACTACTGCACCTTGTCCTGCATCCTTCCCAGCTGCCAGAAGAGTGACCCAATGGGCCCCAATGGGCCCCAATGGGCAGTGAAAGATAGGTAACGTCCCTGTCCATGCCTGCTGGACCATGAGTCAGCGGTAATATGCACCTTACCGCTGACCGCCCTGTCCAGTGAGACATGGACATTGCCTTCCACATGCCGGTAGAGAGCCTTCTGTGAGAAAAAGTGGCGTTTGGGGACCTGCCACTGAGGAACTGCACATTGCACAAACTCACAGAACGGGGCCGAGTCTACCAAATGAAAAGGCAGCAGTTGAAGTGCTAGCAATTTAGCCAAGCTAGCATTCAACTGGGCATGTGGATGGCTGGGAGTGAATTTTCAACGGTCCAGCAGCGGGAGCAGGGAAATTTGCCTGCTACAATCGGACGTGGGTGTACTGCTACTAATTCTACACCTTCATTCCTCTCAGTGCAGGTTTCAGATAGGAGTGAAGGTCTAGTGGGGTTGGAGATCCCAGCTGATGAGGAGCAAGGAGAAGTCCGCTTTGTTCTTTGGTGTGGGTCTTTAAGGTACGATTGCCAACGAGCTGCATGGCAGGTCAACATATGTCTGGTCAAGCATGTGGTGCCTAAGCGGCTGATGTTTTGGCCACGCGAGATACGCTTGAGACATATGTTGAAAATTGCAGTGGTGCGATCTGATGCACTCGTCTCAAAAAAGGCCCACACCGAAGAACTTTTGGAATAACGCGCAGAGGCAGCGCCCTGCACAGGTGGAGCTCTGCGGTGTGATTCAGTCGGTGTGCTGTCCCTAAGCTGGCCCCCAGAGGGCATCCTGCCTCGTTGGAGATGTGCCTCCTCCTCCTCCTCTCTCCTATCAGGCACCCATGTGGAGTCAGTGACCTCATTATCTCCTCCCTCTTCATCACTGGAGCAAACCTGGCAATATGCTGCAGCTGGTGGAACATGACTGCCAGATTGCTGTCCTTCTTGAGCATCCCCTCTCTCTGCGCTCACGCTACTGCCTTCCTCTAGCTGGGTATCATCATCAGAGCCTTCAAAACGCTGGACATCCTCCTGGAGCATGTACCCAACACTGTGCTCAAACAGTTCGGGGGACTCCTCAGGAGGACATGGTGGGGCTAGGGAAGGAGTGACTGATGACATTGAGACGAGGGAAGAGGACACGTTGGCAGCTGCTTTGCTAGTACCCTGAGCCTGGGTGAAAGAGGATGAGGAGGATGAGGAGGGCTTAATCATCCAAGTCTTCGGCATGATGCGGCTCAACACGTCCAGCTGCCGAAAATACGGACAAGCGTGTCCCATGGCCACGTGCTGATGACGATGCACCACGTCCACGACCAGCACTGTTGTCTCTACACACAGAGCCTGCTTGCCCTCTTTTATTGGCTTGTGAATGTCTGCCTCTCCTTGTTGGCCTTCCAGACATAGTAATGGCCTGCAGGGAGATGGGAAAATCAGCAATTGGGTAGTGTATATTGTGCTGGAGGCACACAAAACCCACTTTAACTCCTGCAGATGCCTGTATTAGAGAACACCAGCAAAAAAGGGTAGATACAGGTGTATACTGTGCTGGAGGCACACAACACCCACTTTAACTCTTGCAGATGCCTGTATTAGAGAACACCAGCAATAAAGGGTAGATACAGGTGTATACTGTGCTGGAGGCACACAACACCCACTAACTCCTGCAGATGCCTGTATTAGAGAACACCAGCAATAAAGGGTAGATACAGGTGTATACTGTGCTGGAGGCACACAACACCCACTAACTCCTGCAGATGCCTGTATTAGAGAACACCAGCAATAAAAGGTAGATACAGGTGTATACTGTGCTGGAGGCACACAACACACACTTTAACTCCTGCAGATGCCTGAGAAAAGAACACACTGTCCCTGCCTATTTTGATCTTTCCCTGCATGCCGGAACACACTACACAAGGCCGCAGCGCTGGCGGCCTTATATAGTGTGGGGCGTGTACTAAACTCCCTGAGCTATAATTGACCACAGTCATCCTGCCCGTGGCCAATTATGGCTCTCCTCGCTGCCGGCGCTGTGATTGGCCAAGCATGCGGGATCACAGTGCATGCTTGGCCAATCATGAGCCAGCAATGCACTGTGATGGCGCAGTGCATTGTGGGCCATGAGCACCACACGAATTTGGTGCGAATGGCCCATAACGTTCGTATTCACCGAACGAGCGAACAGCTGGTGTTCGAGTCGAACACCAAGCTCATCCCTACCTCTGAGCATGGAGTCCACATTCTCTGTCCAAGCCGCCATGGCCTTGGACATGGCTGTAAGGGGTTTGCAAGCCATACCGGCCAGCCCCTAAATCCTCTTAAGGTCTTGGTCTATCCTTCACTCAAGGTCATCTTTGAAGGATACAGCATCCGCCAAGGAAAGAGTGACTCGTTTGGCCAGTCGCATCAGAGCCGCATCTATGAGGGGAGCATTTTCCAGATGTTTCACTTACTCCACTTTGAAGGGGCACAATCTGGAAGTTTTGCTTGCCATAGAGATCTTCTCATCTACCTCGCTCCACTCCTTGTCAATGATATCCTTCCATTCGGAAAGGAGTGGAAAATTGTAACGCTCCTTCCCCAAATTTTTAAAGAACTTCCTCTGTTTAGCCTGGGGGAGTAGAAGCCTCTTCCCACTTGAGGGTCTCTTTGACTGCCTTAATTAGTGGGGAAACCAAGGTGTTGTCAAAGCCTCTGACAAACTCATCTTCCTCCATCTCGCTGTGTGAGGAATCAGGGGAGGCATCATAGGGCTGGAAAGGACCCGGATCCTCCTGGGTTCCGTCAGCCAGGGAGCCAGATAGGGTGGTGGACTGGCTCTGTGTGAAGGATGTACCCCACCTCCTTTTTGTTGCACCACACACTTAACAAGAGACTCCATATGTTGGGTTTCCATCTTGATCCCCAACCGCGTGGGCATAGCATGGATCACACAACGATTTGCCCCCTGGGACTTGACATCCTCAGCAGGCTCTGTGATCAGAGTGGCTGTCATGGTGGTGGGTGCGGTGTCTGGAGGAGGAATGGGAACATCTCCTCTGCTGGTGGGTCCCAGATGGAGAGTCGCGCCTGGATATGGATGATGAGTGGTGATGTTCTGGCCTGGCAAGGTCTCTGTCGTCTTCGACCATGATTGGGCGGTCTGATCTGGCAGGGCTGGAGGAAGAAAAAGAGAGAGGAAATGTGGAAAAAAATATTTAATGCATTCTTTTTTATTACAAAGAATGTTGGCCCCTCCCCCTCATCTGCACATACCTTGTCTGTGAGGGCTGGCCGCATGAAGGCAGTGACCTGTATATCTGTCTATGATCCCTGGACGGAATGACAATCTAGATGGTGGAAACACACACCCTTGGGCAATACCCAGATACCCTAGAACAAGGCAGAGAGAGAAATATATATATATATATATATATATATATATATATATATATATATATATATATATATAGCAATTTTTTTTCTTTTCCCTTTAAGAGGAAGTAAAATCTTCTCCTACTAAGGCTCACCTTTTCCTGTGTGGTACCGAACTCAGGGAAGCTGCCACCCACCGCCTGCAGGGTCCCAACCTGACGGGTTGACAGCTATTGGAATCCCCCATCTGTATGACATCACTGCTTCCCCCCACCTCGTGCCTGAGCCCTGGAGAATGGGTGAATGGCGCCTGAGCATTTACGGGGCACTCCGCTCATGCGCGAACCAAGCCTCAATGTCACTGAGGCCTCACGCATGCGCAGATACTTGCGACGGCCATCACCCGGAGATACTGCGGCATCCTGGAACACCATGAGAGGGCAAAAACGGCTAACAGGAGAAGGGGGGAAATACCAGACACATAGACAACAAAACCAACTGCCTTGGAGTAAATGAACAGACCGCAGACCTTGCCAGCCGTGATGAAGTTGTCAGCAGTCCATTCTGGGGATACACAGGCAACCTAGCTGGGCCCTGGGTTGCACCGCATAGCTGGTATCAGGAGCAGAAATCATCCCGACAGGACCTCATACAGGAACAAACGTGATGTAGATCTATGGAGGAGGACAAAAAAGGAACGCGGTCTCTAGCAGTGAGCTCAAATTTATGGGAATATGGTCCTATAGCATTGGAGAGGAGGCGGGGTTAACACACACGTAGACTGCCAGGAAAAAGTATTTAGAATGTTTTTTGTTTATATCTATACACACGTTTAGCCTTCCATTTCTTTTTTAAACTGAATGGAATGTTTTATGTAATAGTTTACGGTCACTTTAACTCCTTCCCGCTGAGCGTACGCATATATGCAGCCCTAGGCTTTAGGGGGTTATACAGGAATGATGCTCGCAGCTGCAGGCTTTCCAGGGATACCAACCGATGCGGCTAAAAGCCACTCGTTTGTTATCCCGGAGGAGCGGGAGGGGGCACGGCTGCGTTCCTGTCTTCTCTCTGTAAACACAGAAGTGACACCACAAGGTCACTTCCGGTTTACTTGGCTGCCAATGGCATTGGTTTTAAAAAATATACAGTATTCAGAATCGCCGTTTTCGGCGATCTGAATACATTGATGTGCAAAGGAGGGATTTGTTTTTTTTTTTAGACCCCCGATTCCTCCATAAATAGTACCTGTCACCACCTATTACTGTCACAAGGGATGCTTACATTCCTTGTGACAGCAATGAAAGTGATTAAAATGTTTTTATTTTTTTTAAAACGCAATGTAAAAAAATAAAAATAAATTAAATAAAACATTTTTTAAAGCACCCCCGTCCCTGCGAGCTCATGCAGCAAATAAAACACATACGGAAGTCGCGCCCGCATATGAAAACGGTGCTCAAATCTCACATGTGAGGTATCGCTGCGATTGTCAGAGCAAGAGCAAAAATTCTAGCACTAGATCTACTCAGTTACTCTAACATGGTAACCGTTATCTTTTTTTAAAACATTGCCTATGGGGATTTGTAGGTACCGTAGTTTGTCGCCAATCCACGAGTGTGCGCAATTTTAAAGCATGACATGTTAGGTATCTATTTACTTGGCGTAAAATCATCAGATTTTCTGCAGATTTTTTCCTTCAGATTTACCAAAACCATATAATATGAGGTCAAACCTTAGGGGTTTCAATTTGTATGCAATCTGGTATGCCCTTGCACTACATGGTTTTGGTAAATCTGAAGGAAACAATCAGCAGAAAATCTGATGAGTGTGTATGGGGCTTTAGGCTTGATTCACACTAATGCGTTTTTTTATGCATTTTTCATTTTTCAGAAATGCAGGGAAATTTTTTAACATGGGTTCCTCTGGAACATGTTCACGTCAATGCATTTTTGTGCCTCTGCGTTTTTGGAAAGGGTCGTGACTTTTTTTCATGCAAAATGCAGCGTTTTGCATGTAATAGAAGTAAATGGACCTGCATCAAAAACGCAAGTACCGATTTTTTACAGCGTTTTTACCGCGATTTTGCCACAATTTGCGTTTTTTTTTCTTTTTTTTCACTGTATATATCTGGTTTCTAAGCAACCACAGTGTAAAAAAAGAAAAGAAAAAAAAAACGCAAAACGCAGCAAAATCACGGTAAAAACGCGACAAGCACCGCAAAAAGCACTGCAAAAACGCTCAAAAGCAACATGAATAGATGTGAATTGAGCCTTAGTCATGAAAGGATTAAATGAGTAATTTTCACTTGAAATGCTGTCATTCTAATTATAAATTCGAAGGATGTATTTGTTTTCCATAACACTATGCAAGCATGATAAGCTAAATAGTTCTGGAGAAAGGCAAATCCCTTAATCACATCAGGATTAAGATGTAAATGCTAAAGTGGCCTCTATTTACTATAGAGTTATTTCATTTGGTGACATCTGGTTTTGACACCAGTCCATTTCTTTTTAATTTGTGACTTATTCACCCAATTTTTTCCTACCCAGTAGGTTCCAGTTTTGGTGTGTTTAACACAAGCTTAAAGGGGTTGTAAAGGTTCCTTTTTGTTTTTTTTAAATAACAAACATGTCATACTTACCTCCTCTGTGCAAGGGTTTTGTACAGAGTGGCCCCGATCCTCCTCTTCTGGGGTTCCTCCACGGCGCTCTTGGCTCCTCCTCTTCTCGAGTGCCCCCATAAAGATCCTCGCTTTCCCTGGGGGCACTCGGGAGCGTGCGCTCCCGAGTCCTGCTGCTGAGTCCATTGACGCAGACAGCAGGACTCGGTCCCGCCCCCTGGCTCCTGTGTCATTGGACTTGATTGACAGCAGCAGAAGCCATTGGCTCATGCTGTTATCAATCTATACAATTTATATATAATTTTTTATTTCGTAATAGAGCACTTGCCGGCTTTTTAGCGTTTTTAGAGTGGATCAGATGGGTGACCCTCGCTGGGTGTCAGCAGGGCCGGATTAACATAGGGGCTATTGGAGCTGCAGCTCCAGGCCCCTTTCTCAAGATAGGCCCATTTGCCCAAAAAAAAAAAAAATCAAAAAAAAAAAAAAAGATCGACCTAGAGGATTTTAGCTCGGCGACCAGGAGTCACAGAGACCCCATATTTGGTGGGTATGTAGCTAAAGACCCACCCCAGCACTGGTTAAAATATGGGGCTGCTATCATCTATGGTTCCGGAGATACAGGGTTCCTTGCGCAGCCTGTCAGAAGCTACATACAGAGCGGCAGTATAAATACAAGCTGGAACACTCTGCAGCAGACTGAGAGGATGAACTCACAGAGCTCATAATAATTATTTGTATATTACTTATGATAATTAACCCCTTGGCAACCAGGCCCATTCTGAGACTTCTCTCCTACATGTAAAAATCATCATTTTTTTATGCTAGAAAATTACTCAGAACCCTCAAACATTATATATTGTTTTAGCAGAGACCCTATGGAATAAAATGGTGGTATTTGCAACTTTTTATGTTGGAAAGAAACTGTTTCATTCATAAAAAAAAACACTAAAGTTAGGACGATTTTTTGTTGTGTACTAAGCGATGCTTTACATTTTTTTACAGTTTACATGTTTAGAGTTACAGAGGAGGTCTAGTGCTAGAATTATTGCTCTCGCTCTAATGATCTTGGCGTATGTAACCTGTGTGTATCTGGCTCTGATACTAACCGGTGCCTACCCAGGGACTGACTAGTATCTCTCCCAGCCTGTCCCCACACACCCTCTTACCTGCTGCCCTGTGAATGGGGCAATCACTCCCGCAGTGTTATTCAATCACTCCCGCAGTGTTATTGTGTTCTGCCAGTGAATACAATGATTAGTGTTGCTAACTATAGGTGGCAGCACTGATTATTTTGGGGAAAACCTGACAGGCTGGTTGCACTCAAGTCGGTTAATAGGTTGACTTGTGTAAAACCAGCTAGCCCATACATAGATCGACTATGGCTGGTCTCTGCCTAATTGGTGTAATTTCAATCCATGTCTGGCCCGCTTAACCACTACACAGCCCCTAAACATCCTTCCACAAACCTTTACATTTTTCCTTCCCAGATTACTTCATCCTCCTCTCCTATACATAGTGCCCACTGTCATACTCTCCACACTTCTCTCCTATACATAGTGCCCACTGTCATACCCTCCACACTTCTCTCCTATACATAGTGCCCACTGTCATACTCTCCACACTTCTCTCCTATACATAGTGCCCACTGTCATACTCTCCACACTTCTCTCCTATACATAGTGCCCACTGTCATACTCTCCACACTTCTCTCCTATACATAGTGCCCACTGTCATACTCTCCACACTTCTCTCCTATACATAGTGCCCACTGTCATACTCTCCACACTTCTCTCCTATACATAGTGTCCACTGTCATACTCTCCACACTTCTCTCCTGTACATACTGCTCACTGTCATACCCTCCACACTTCTCTCTTATACATAACGCCCGCTGTCATATCCTACACTCTCCTCACCTGTACATAGTGCCCACTGTCATACACTTCTCTCCTGTACATAGTGTCCACTGTCGTACCCTTCACACTCCTCTCCTATACAGTGCCCACCGACATACCCTCCATACTCCTCTCCTATACATAGTGCCCACCGCCATACCCTCCATACTCCTCTCTTATACATAGTACCCACCGCTATACCCTCCATACTCCTCTCCTGTACATACTACTCACTGTCATACCCTTCACACTCCTCTCCTATACATAGTGCCCACTGTCATACCTCCAACACCTCTCTCCTATACATAGTGCCCACTGCCATACCTCCAACACTTCTCTCCTATACATAGTGCCCACTGTCATACCCTCCACACTCCTCTCCTGTACATACTACTCACTATCATACCCTCCATACTCCTCTCATATACATAGTGCCCGCTGTCATACACTTCTCTCCTGTACATAGTGTCCACTGTCGTACCCTTCACACTCCTCTCCTATACAGTGCCCACCGACATACCCTCCATACTCCTCTCCTATACATAGTGCCCACCGCCATACCCTCCATACTCCTCTCCTATACATAGTGCCCACCGCTATACCCTCCATACTCCTCTCCTGTACATACTACTCACTGTCATACCCTCCACACTCCTCTCCTATACATAGTGCCCACTGTCATACCTCCAACACTTCTCTCCTATACATAGTGCCCACTGCCATACCTCCAACACTTCTCTCCTATACATAGTGCCCACTATCATACCCTCCACTCCTGTACATACTACTAACTTTCATACCCTCCATACTCCTCTCCTATACATAGTGCCCACCGTCATATCCTCCCTCCACACTCCTCTCCTGTAATTACTGCTTACTGTCCTACTCTCCTGTACATAGTGCCCACTGTCATACCCTCCACACTCTTCTCTTATACATAGTGCCCAATTTCATACCCTCTACACTCCTCTGCTGTGCATACTGCCCACTGTCTTACCCTTCACACTCCTCTCCTGTACATAGTGCCTTCTGCCATACCCTCTGCACTCCTCTCATGTACATAGTGCCCACTGTTAGAACTTCCACATTCCTCTCCCTCACCTGCACATACTTCCCACTTTTATACCATCCACACTCCTCCCTTATGCCTCTTACCCACAAAAAACTGTTCTTTAAAATTATATGTTAAAATTATATGTTCCTCAATGTTACCAGCTCTAGAATGGGCACTTTTGTCAGTTCAACTAAAGGAAATCTCACAGTCCTCATATTTGTTCTGCCCCATTATTAGTACTTATTTTATTTTGTAATGACTATTGTGATGTATAGAGGAACACGGGGGATGTCAGCTACTCTAAATATAGCACTTGTAAAAAAAGCAACCCTAAAATATATTTGAAATGTTGACAACCATGTACTTAGGCACTGCCCAAGGGCCACAGGGTCAGTAGGGCCCCATGAGAGGCTCCGGTGATAGTAAAGCGGTAGTAAACTTTTCTAACATTACTACTTTTTAGAGGCCCTTGGGGAGGTTATGCCATAATGTACAAGTGTGCCCAGCATATTAGCACATTAGGGTACACTTACCTGTCAGACCTCCAGTGCTGTGCTGTGATCAGTCCGGCGGGGCCCGGGCACTTCCATCTTCACCCGGTCTTCGTTCTGGGTTCTGTGCCTTCCGTCATTTGCCTTGGCCAGGCTGCGTTGATGTCATTCCCTCTTTCTCCCATCCCCCCCTTTCTCTCTCATCCTCCCTCCCTTACCCCTCACACCTCTTTCATCCCCTCTCTCTCTTTCATTTAATTTGTTATAACAAAAAATAGTTTGCATTTTTATTTATTTATTGTTTATAAAAGGCCCCATCAAAATCCTCAGCACCAGGCCCACAATGTTCTTAATCTGGCCCTGGGTGTCAGTGATGTTCAGGGTCTAAGGAGAATGTGTGCTATTGTTTGAGTCGTTTACGGTTATGTTGGGCCTCAGACTATTCCCTGTGTTAATGTGTGTTTTTGGTTTATGTGTCCTCGTGCTGTGTTTTTTCACTGCCTAATACGCAGCTTATTATATATGTCTAAACAATGTATATACCAACTAATGAATTTACTAATGATATATGTTTTTTTATCAGTGAGCTTGTATATGTCTATAAATACCCGAAGAAGGGCAGGATTGCCTGAAACGATAGTTGGGTTGGATGTTCCCAGCTACATATTTTTATGTATTATATTATGATGGTTTTTGTACATTTATATGTTTCATATGCAAGTAATTTTTGTATCCAATACATTTTTGTATAATATTTTGATATTTGGTGCTCTCAGTCACTTTTAAAGTCCCGTTCCCTAGGGGGTTTGTTTCTTTGTATAATTAATTTGGGATGTGGTGACTGATAACACTATTATTTTCCGTGTGCATTGGGGTTTTTCTATTTTCAATTTAGGGTAGCAAATACCCAACTCTCCTAATTATTTTTGTCCAATGCCCACAGAATAGTTATTTATTTATTTCTGTTATAGTATTATTTGCTTCTTATGGTGTGGTTTCCTTGTTTGTTTGACATATATTGGTAGTCTTTGTGGTGGGCTAGTGAAGGTATAGAACATGTTTAGATCAAAAGATATGGAGGGTCACATGGCTAGATATAGGGAGCAGAGTAAGAAAGAAGCACAAACATCAGAAATTACAGCTCTTTTTTCACAACTCTTGAAATTGGAAGAAAGGAAGGCACATTTATTATGGCATGTTGAAGGATTTGAGCAATACATCAAGGATGATCTGAACCCTTTTGGGTTTAAGATCCAGATCTTTCCCAGCTTTGATAATATAGACCAGGGATATGCAATTAGCGGACCTCCAGCTGTTGCAGAACTACAAATCCCATGAGGCATAGCACAACTCTGGCAGCCATAAGCATGACACCCAAAGGCAGAGGCATGATGGGACTTGTAGTTTTGCAACAGCTGGAGGTCCGCTAATTGCAGATCCCTGATATAGACGAGTCTTTTAAGAAAAAGTGGGAGAATAACCTCCAGCAATGTAGCTCAACAATGATGAAGTTACTAGTGGAAGAATATCAAAAACGCATTTCTCTTCTGAACACTGAGATTGAAAAGGTCTATGTGCAATTGAAACCCTTTGAAACCTCTGAGGACTACAAGATTCAAGAGGAAAAAATTAAAGTACACCTGGATCTTGTAGCCAGTAACACCATCCCCATGAAGGAACAAAAGTTCTGGAGGCATAAGTTAGCTTTTCAAGAGGAGAAAGCTTACCATTGGCAGAGAAATACCAATGGGTGTTCGCTCCCCAAATTAAGTAGAATGCGGGGAGCGAAGGGTGAAAGAGGTTCCAATTCATCAATTAATTCTTCAGTATCTTCCTCTTCACAATCATTTGTTACAGATAGAAGAAACAAATCACAGAAAAATAAGTGGAAATCACCGAATAAGGAGTCTCAACTCACAAAAAAAACGCATGGTGGAGGCGACTTCTATCCCTCATCACAAAAATCCTTTGGGTAACCAGGTATTAGACACATGAGGTGGCTCATCTGAGCATTCTATTTCTACTAACATTTCTACACCGGCTAGTGTGAGCAATACCGATGATCGTAAGGGACATCTAAAAGTTGACAAATTAGGTGTGGCTTCATAGCAATACCCCAATAATTTGGATAATCAGCTAAATGTGATTAACCTCTCTGATTACAGTCTATCGGAGGCCGAAATATCTGTTCTGTCCAGGGGTTTGAACTTTTGTCCTGAATCCGATCTCGATAAATTTGAAATAGTTAAAGACCTGCAGTTATTTGCCAGGAAGCTACTACTGAAGGGCATGTATAGTAAAACAGATCCAGGCCCTATTTTATCAGTAAAGACACAGCAAGAAATGGATTTGGATAATCTTTTGGAATTATGTGAAGATCAGGATTGTTTAGATTTGATTGACAGGATAGATTTGGAAGCCTTATTGACAGAAAATGTTTTGAATGTGAAAGATACATCTAATAATTTATCAGCTTTAAAGAAGAAATCAGATAAGTTTCCAGCTATTAGTTCTAATATCAATTTGGCAGCATTTTTAAATATGACAACTAAGGAGATTAATAAACTTAAGATTCGGCCAACTAATGTAGGTAATCTGTCAAGGGAGGAAAAAAGTGCTCTGGATAATTTGTTAAAACAAACACAATTAACCATTAAACCTGCGGACAGGGGAGGTAATATTGTTGTGATGAGTAATTCACAATATAGGGATATGTGCCTTCGTATTCTAAACAACCAAGTTTGGTAAAGATTGATCCCTAGATCTCTGATTGACAAATTTGATAAAGAGTTCTATCTATTGATTGATAGTGCATTTGCAAATAAAATTATTACTCAACAGACTTGGAGATTTATTTGGACTGCACATCCAAAAATACCCACATTCTACAGCCTTCCAAAGGTACATAAGAATCAAGTCCCCCCACCTGGATGTCCTTTTGTGTCCGGTCACTTACAGAAAACTCATTGACAAACAAATTCGCCCCTTTGTCAACAAGCTACCGTCTTTCGTCAAGTTAATAGGGGAGATGAAGGTGCCTCCTGATGCCCTGCTGGTGGTAGTAGATGTTCAAGTTCTATATAGCTCCATCCCCCACCAGCAGGGCAGTAAGCCACATCTTCTTCAGGACATATGGGGGAATTTGCCCATTTGAGGGCTTCCTCTTATCAGCACTTGAGTATATACTTACATGCAATGTATTCTCGTTCAATGGTTCCCACTACCTCCAGGTACAGGGCATAGTGATGGGGACTTGTTGTGCCCCATCCTATGCCAATCTGTACCTGGGGGATTGGGAACAGTCTTTCTTGTCTGATGAGGATTTGAAGCCTTTTACTGAGCCCATTTTGAGCTGGAATCGTTATATTGACGATATTCTAATTGTGTTGGCCGGCTCTCCAGATTTACTGCTCAAGTGTCTGGAAGTGATGAATAATAATACCCACAATTTGAAATTCACTATGACCTACGATTACTCTTCCATTAATTTTCTTGATGTAACTGTGTCAAAGGAGAAAGACGGTAGCTCAACTAGCGCTTTGTATCGTAAGGATACTGCATGTAATAGTATTTTACATGCGGGAAGTGCTCATCCGGCACCATTAATCAGAGCAATTCCATTTAGCCAATATTTACGGCTACGTTGTGATTGTACGCACGATCTGACTTTCAAAAAAGAAGCTCATTATTTAAGGGACAGATTGTTATCAAGGGGCTACTCACGTAGTTCTCTTAAAAAGGCCTATAAAAAAAAACAACTTAGATTGAGACAGGATCTTCTTAAAAAACAACAATTTAGAGCTGGAGGGGTTGATCCACAATCCAATATTTTGAGAATTATCACTAGATATACCAAACAAAATCACTAAGTGAATAAAATTATCTCCAAATATTGGCATCTTTTACAAGTTGATCCAGTATTGAATCCCTTTGTGTCCAAGAAACCTTTGATTACATATCTAAGAACGAAATCGATTAAAGATACCCTAACACAAAGTGAGTTTACAGGGGAGTTTCGCACGGATCCCTGTAAATGCCCAGGCACATTCCGGTGTGGTGGATGCACACTTTGTCAGTACATGCACACTGTTGAAAATGTACTTCAAATGGGAAAGTTTTCAAACCAGCTTATTTTGCGAACTGTAAAACTATAGGGGTGGTTTATATGCTGATGTGCCAATGCGGCGCATTTTACATAGGAAAAACAAAACAACCATTTCATAAGAGAGCGATGAGACACATCAACAGTATGAAGAAGTCCTCCCCTGACTTACTCTTGGGTCATCATGTGAGGGATGTACATGCCAGTGTAACACCCAAGATTAGTTTTCTCATTCTAGATAGAATATACCCCAATAGTCAGGGAGGGGACTGGAACAGGATTTTACTCCAACGAGAAACTAGATGGATAGCAAATGTAAATGCAACTTCGGCCCCCTAATTAGTTTCCGTCCTTTCCTTGAAGGCTTTACTTCGGGTGGATGGGAGGAATGAGCAGCAGAGCCCTATTTTACATCTGTGTCCCCAGTGCAGCAGAGCCCTCCTTTACAACCGTGTCCCCAGTGCAGCAGAGCCCTCCTTGTCCCCAGCAGCGGCAATCATCTCCCTCATGTGCAGCAGCAGCTACACAGTTCCCAGCTTCCACATGTGTTCAGTGGAGAGAGGAGGGGCCTCCGATCGATCCATGCAGCCAATAGGCTTCCGTGTACCAGGGAATACTTGTACACTGAAGAGAGAAGACTATTGGCTGCCCCTCCTCTCTCCACTGAACACAAGGGGAATTGTACTGGCAGAGGCGACGGCGGACATTTTTTTGTAGCCCGTCGGCAGTTTTTTCCCTAAAACATTCCAGATTTTCCCGGGACAAAAGCAAAATCCCAGGAAATTAATCGGGATGAGCTCCGATCTGGACGATGGTCCCAAAATCGGGATTGTCCCAGGAAAATTGGGACTGTTGGCAAGTATGCTAGGGTGCCATGACGTGGTCTCTGCAGCTTACGCATGCATTTGCAAATGTGTACAAACGAAACCCCTGTTTTTAACGTGGACTGTTAGACAGGACAATTTGGTTTGTTGCAGGCTGGCTGTTAAATTGAGCTGACAATTTTTCTTTGTTGTTGTTTGACATGCGTCACCTTTCAATGTGCTTCTTGCTGTTAAAGTGATACTAAAGTCTTATGTTTTTTTTTTGTTTTTTTTTTTTAAATAACAAACATGTTATACTTACATGCTCTGTGCAATGGTTTTGCACAGAGCAGCCCAGAGCCTCCTCTTCTCGGGTCCCTCGCTGGCGCTCCTGACCATTCCCCTCCTGCTGAGTGCCCCCACAGCAAGCAGCTTGCTATGGAGGCACCCAAGCTGAGCCACTACTCTGTGTGTCCAGGCCTCCTCTCTCTCTTCATTGGCTCACTGACTTTGAATGAGAGCAGCAGGAGCCAATATCGCCCGTTGCTGTCTCTGGCAATGAGGAGGGAGACACAGCAGAGACTTGTGTGCAACATCACTGAATCAAGATGGGGCTCAGGTATTAAGTGGGCTGCTGCACTGGGAACACGAATGTAAAGGAGGGCTCTGCTGCACAACACAGATGTAAAGGAGGGCTCTGCTGCACCGGAGACATGGATGTAAAGGAGGGCTCTGATGCACTGGGTACATGGATGTAAAGGAGGGCTCTGCTGCAGTGGGTACACGGATGTAAAGGAGGGTTCTGCTGCACTGGGGACACGGATGTAAAGGAGGGCTCTGCTGCACAACACAGATGTAAAGGAGAGCTCTGCTGCACTGGGGACACGGGTGTAAATTAGGGCTCTGCTGCACTGGGTACACGGATGGGTCAACTTGTGTACAACCAGCCTGTCTGGTTTTTCCCGAACAATTGGTGCCGCTGGCTATAACCAGCAACACTGATCTTTGTATTCTGATGGCAGGAAAAGTACCTTCTTCCCCGCTTTCAGAATACAAAAGCTCAATGGGAAGGATCCCCCCATTCACCTCTGTAGGCAGGTGCAGTCTACTTTCTCCACTGCAGGTGACACTCTTCCTCAGCGGCATTGCAGTTGGAGAACATGGTCAGCCAAAGCCTTTTAAGACCTTGGCTCCCAGGTTTAACAAGTGTTTTGCGAGTGGGTAGAATAGGGTCATAAATATCTCTGGTTGGGTTGTTTTTCTATCGGGCTAACTGTGAACTTTCTTTGCATTATTTAAATAAAAGTTCTTTCATTGCACTTGAACTGTGTGTGTTTTTGTGGCTGGATCACGTTGCACCCCACCTTCAGTCTTCCAAAGAGAACCCAGTGCAATCCAGCTAGACTGGTACTGAAATCATAATTTGGCATAATTAACCCTAAAACCCAACTGTGATATTAGGAATATTAAATAGAAAAAAACACATAGCACTTGCTCATCAGGAGCCGGCACTACAAATAGAAAGGAAAAATACTAGTAAGTATTTAAAACACTTGTTTTTTTCTGTGTTTTTTTAGCAGCATTTTTGTAAGCTGGTGACCATGTTTCTTTAACTCCCACTCCCTCTTCAGAAGTATATACTGTATCTTCTTTTACATTGCTTCCCCATTGCTTAGTTGGGCAAAGGAAAGTATTACTTTAAATTACAGATTAATCCCATATATATGTGTGTGACAAATTGCTTACTGGATTCTTTTACCACTTAAGAACTACATATCTACTCTTAGGAATGTTCAAAATGACAAACGGAAGCTGACAGGGATCTGTCATTTAGCAGTGGTGATGAAGCTGGAAGGGGCAAGGCAAATGAAAAAACAATTAAAACAGAATTTCAGTCCCATTTTGTTTTGGCCCTGCAGCGTTTCCATCGTCACTATTCTGGTGTGTGGGATCCAAAAGACTTCTGCACATAGGACTGAATTCTATACTCTAGGGCTCTACCTAGACTGCAATTTAATGTTCATAAAGTATAGTGACACCCTGATGTTTTAATGAAGGTGGCAAAAGTTCTTTATCTTCAATTATTCTTCAGCTAGCCCTTTGATTTTAACTGCAGTTATTTGTAATCCACATGAGAAAAACATAAAGAAACAGACTTTAGAATAATGAGTGTACTGGGAACTATTCCTTTGTTGGTGATGAACAAACAACACTCCTGTAACTTTTCCTTCTGAACTGTGTGGGTAATGCAATACCACCTCTATAGTATGGGTTATAGTAAACCCCAGAGTTCCGCTGTGCTCAGGCTATGAATACGCAGAACCGCCTCCGTGGAACTACAAGTCTCACTGGCAAACAGTGTATTCTATTGGTCGGGCAAGTGGCCGCTCACCACAACAGGCCCAGGTGCTGTAGGATTCCTTCCGAACTCCTTTCCTGAGTCTGATCCAATATCGGTGCCGTCACACCGCACCGCTCCTTCAGATGACTGATGGCTGGAACACAGGAATCTTGGATCTTTAGGTCCGTCCACACGTTGGTCCAGCTGGCTGTGCTCAGGAACTGCTCAGAGTAAATCGATTCAGCTCCACACCTTATGGGCCGCAGTCCTCCCGGTCGCACACAGACCTCACTGCAGTCAGGTTTTGCATGGCGTCCCAAGAGGCCGAAAAATGGCCAAAAAATTTTTTTTTTATTCCTCCTCCTAACTTTTGCCTTATGGGTCTGCGACTTGACATTATGGGTTTAGTAGTTCCCAGACTGAGTTTAAGCACATGAGTCACTTTCTCATCAACTACATCCCCCGCAATGCTTTGTGACATGGCTTTACAGACCCCAAACAAAAAGTCTTAATACCATAAAATAGAAAAGACACTAGAGGGAGCCAAACTCACTGGTAACCATCACAACTGTAATGCTTATTCCAGCAAAGCATGGCTACATTGACATCATCAGAGATTTATTGCACATTAAGGAGTTTCTATTCAGCACTTTCAGTTGTGGTTAAAGTTGTCTGGGCACAGAGCAGGTTAACAGTGGTGAGCAGGGGGGTGAGGAGTGCAGGGCCTATGGCCTACATCCATGCACGTGTTTAGTGTGAGCTTGGCAGAAGAAATAGTCACCTCACTGAAGCTTTGTTCAATAGGTGGGATGCCCTGCTGTATGTGTGTTCACTTGTATGGTATACAAGGTGGGCCTGACCACAGCAGTCTGGGGGGGCATCTACGTCATTCTCACCTAGGTGAGAAAGATGGAAGTGCTGTGTCGCAGCACAAAAACTCTACAATGTTAAAAAAAATATATATGTAGAAATCTAAATGTGAGAGAGAGAGGGGGAGAAGGCAGGGGAATGTATGTTTAAAGGGTAACTCCACTTTTGTGGGGGAGAAATATAGCAAATAAAGGAAAATAATATAGCGTATGCAATTGGGACTTAAGTCATATTGTAATTGATTATTTTTAAAAATTACCTTTCCTTTTCAATCTGCAGCTCTGTAATTTTATGTAAAATGCAATGTAATAGGGAAACCTGGAAACGTTCTGTACACAGATGGCATACAGAACGCCCTCTGAAAATGACATTTCCTGTTTTTGTGCTTATCCTACTGATTTTCCCAGAAGTCTGCACCAAGAAACAAATGAGATTTTGAGCATCCCCTGAAACAAAAATAAAATTTTGGGTGAGATACTCCCAAAAGGAAATCATGTCTCCCTGTTAGAGCACTGGAGGTGCAGTAGCTGATTCATAATTAATAAATCACTTCTAAACAGATTAATTCTGTACATGGACAAACAAACAGCTATTTCTTCAGAATAACAAAAGGTAGTAATCTGCAACAAAGTTTGTTAAAATCCTTGTAATGTGCAGGTGACCTAGAGGAATGTTTTTTTTTCTTTTTTTCTTTTCCTCAACAAAACTATAGTTACTCTTTTGGATAAATATCCACTTTAAAAAAACACAGCTTTTACAGTATGTATCGTGGAATGGTTGGGGTTGCTGGGTGGAAAAATTCAATTTTAGGAGTGAAGGTCAGTTTTACATTTCCTTCTTATTAGCTACGCTTGCAGAGTAAATTGAATACAATACACGACGTTGTGTTTATTTGTACAGATCTTCAAGTGCTGAAAAACCATAATGATGTCTGAACTTCCTGGAATGATTGGGAATGTTGAACGCCTTTCTGTTTCTTTGTCTATTTTTCCTGGGAATTTCCCTCATCTGTACTTTGCTATGACTTATACGTAACTGGAGAAAGTCCAGCTTTCACTTGGCCAGCTGAAATTATTGCTCAAATACATGCCATGCCAAAAAATTCTAATAACTGATTGAGAATGTGCTTATAAAATGATCACTATGGAGAAAGCTTACTGTTTACCTCTCTTCTCTGCACAGGCAGGTTATTTTTGTATAAACTTTACTACTACTATGATGTTTTTTTCATAAATAATGATAGAAAATAAAGTAAACCAAAGCAGGCAATATTTTAGCTCGTAATTCTTTGCTTGCGTTTCTGTTATTCCATTCCTTTCACACATTTATTTTTCTTTCAATAGAACTAAAGCCAAAATATTTTTTTTAAACTTTGGATAAAGTATGGGAGGGTTATAACCACTATCAGTTATGTTTTCCATTTGTGTCCCACTGGGAAGACTTCCTTTCACTGCCTGTCCCATAGCCAAAATAGGAAGAGAAAAGAAATCCCTATGAAGTCACTAGGGTCACAAAAACAAATCTCCTTATTAGAAGATTGCCCTATGTTTCTGTTTTGGAGGCAACCCAAAATTTGTGATATTCTTTCACTTTTGGTGATAACAGTAAAAATTACAACAGTTAGAAATCATTATAAAAAAAAAAAAAAAACACAACAACCTACAGAAATACACAAAAATTATAAATTAAATAATTTTATTGAAAAATTGATTAAAAAAAGCACAACCAGACAAAGGCTATTTTAACCACTTGCCACCTGCCATATAGCAGAATGATGGCGGCAAACTTGTTGTGATATCCTGACCAGCCATTATATGACGTGATCTGGATAACATAGCCGGCACGTGCGGCGATCGGAGGTACTGTGTGTCAGTCTGAAACAACACAACTCCGATCGTGGTATGACAGAGGCTTCTTACCACGTGATCAGCTGTGACCAATCACAGCTGATCATCACGTGAACCAGAAGGTACTGGTAAACGGCTTTCCTCGGTTCATGCTGACAGGGAGAGCTTATTGTTGGCTCTTCCTTTCGGGGGGGGGGGGGGGGTGGGTGGTGGTTCTGTGCTGATAATCAGCAGATTGTTTATCAGCACAGCCCCCATCAAAAGGTGCCCATCAGCTGACCATCAGTTCCCAACACCTTCCAGCCTAGCCCCATAATAAACGCCTGTAAGTGCCCACAACAGTGCCAATTAGTGCCCGCAACAGTGCCAATCAGTGCCCCATCAGTAATGCGTAATGCCCGTCCATGCCCCAAAGTAGTAATCAGTTCCACTTAGTAATGCCTGTCAGTAGCTCCTCATCAGTGCTGCCTATTCAGTGCCACCAATCAGTGCCGCCAATCAGTGCCGCCTATCAGTGCTGCCTATCAGTGCCACCCATCAGTGCCCATCAGTTTTTTTTTTAATTGTCATTCTTTTTCCGTTTATATCGCAAAAATTTAAAACCCACAGAGGTGATCAAATACCACCTAAAGAAAGCTCTATTTGTGGGAAGAAAATGCTAAAAATGTAGTTTGGGTAAAGTGTTGCATGACTGTGCACTTGTCATTCAAAATGCAACAGTGCTGAAAGCTAAAAATTGTCCTGAGCAGAAAGGGGTGAAGTGCCCAGTATGGAAGTGGTTAAAAAACTTTGCAAAGTAAGGATCACTTACATAGTTACATAGTTAGTAAGGTTGAATAAAGCCATCAGTCCATCCAGTTCAACCTGAGTGAGTGTCTACAATTGTCCCTATCCCTTTACATTGCACACTCACATTGGTCCCTACCCTCAAGGAGCCACAATCCAAGATCCCCAGTTGTATACTAGGGCCAATTTTAGACAGAAGCCAATTAACCTACCTGCATGTCTTTGGTGTGTGGGAGGAAACCGGAGTACCCGGAGGAAACCCACGCAGGTACAGGGAGAACATGCAAACTCCAGGCAGGTAGTGTCATGGTTAGGATTTGAACCAGTGACCTTTTTTACTGCTAGGCGAGAGTGCTAACCACTACACCACTGTGCCGCCCTATATATGCTTTAACAACACATAACGCAAGCACCAAGAGGTATACTCCTGAATGATTAAGACAACATCCTTGTTGAAACAACAAATAGTGTTCTATCAGGCTTGGTGTGAGTTGATCATATGATCAAATGTAAAGTCGATTGCTTAAAAGTATTTGCAAAATCCTTCAGCAAAAGAGTGATAGGGATGTACTTTTTGTTAATCATTTTTGTGTATCTTAGTGCCTATAAAGTCATGTACCAATCCTTTCACTATTATCGTCAACTACTGGGATGGGGCATATCTATATACTATTTAGGTATCCACAGCACCACCCTGTGGTGATACCTTATATTAATCTAATAGTCATCTATTTCAACATCCCAAAGAGGTTTTAATCAGTTGAGAATATGAATAGAATATGTTTTAATGACTGCGCCATAAGCAAGAGTATAAAGGTTAATTTACACTAGTGAATCACTCTTCAGAGAGCATTGGACAGGTGGTAAAGGGGCATTGTATTACCTCCTCACCTCTTGATTTAACTCCTAGAACCCTGCACTAGTGCACCTAACTGCATGCATTATTAATTATTATTATACGGGATTCAGGCCGGGTTCACATATGTGCAAATTGGATGCAGTTTTATTGTATCCAATTCGCATGACATGTGAGTGTGACCGGCTCTCAATGGAGCTGGTTCTCACATGTCTGGGACGGCTGCAGTGTGGTTTGCATAAGGGTCCTGTGAGTTTTGAGTCCAGTTAAGGTGTGAATTCAGGCAAAATTTTGGACCTGAATTTCACCTGAACCGGTGAACAGAAATGCACCAGACCCCAGGCTGGAAACCGCAGCCACACATATGTGAACCCGCCTTATATAGCGGCAACAGTTTATGCAGAGCTTTACAACATAAGGGCAGACAGAACAATTACAATACAATTAAATACAGTTCAAATCAGAGGGCCCTGCTCATTAGAACTTACAATCTAAGAGGGAGGGCCAATTGAGACAAAAGGTGGATCCTGTGGGGGATGAGCCGATGGAGAAAATAAATGTATAGTTGTAAGGTGGGGGCAGGGTAGGCCTCTCTGAAGAGAAGGGTTTTCAGGGATCATCTAAAAGTGGACAGAGTAGGGGATAGTCAGACAAATTGGTGTAGGGAGTTCACACAGTTGTAAAGAGGTTGCAGAGCAGCCACTTTCACTTACATTGGCTGCGTTCAGTGGGTACAGTTCCCGCCACTACACATATAAACCCCAGCTGCTGCCTCTGCAGCTAAAGTGGGAGTGGCTGTGAGACGGTAAAAACACAGGGATTTACCACCCTCCAACCGCTAGTGTGAACGAGCCCTAACAGACACACTCATTTTAATAAAATAAAACAGTTCCATCGCATATGCTGTTCTTTACACCACCTAACTTACAGAAGAAATTCAGAAGTAATAAACTTAAAATGGAGTAGTCAGGAGTATGAAAGGTAAACCCCATGAGAGGAATTTATCAAAACTGGAGCAAACAGAATCTGGAGCAGCTGTGCATGGCAACCAGTCAGCTTCTATCTTCAGCTTGTTCAGTTAAAGCGATACTAAAGTCTCATTTTTTATTTTTTTTGTATAAAAATAACAAACAAGTCAGTGGTTTTGCATAGAGCAGCCCGATCCTCCTCTTCTCGGGTCCCTCTTCAATGCTCCTGGCCCCTCCCTCCTGCTGAGTGCCCCTACAGCAAGCAGCTTGCTATGGGGGCACATGAGCCAAGCCACAGCTCTGTGTGTCCATTCAGACCCGGAGCCATGACTCGGCCCCACACCCGCTTTCTCCTCAATGGCTCACTGACTTTGATTGACAGTAGCGATAGCCAATGGCGCCCTCTGCTGTCTCAGCCAAGCAGGAGTCCCAGACAACAAAATCTTAACATCGCTGGAACAAGATGGGGCTCAGGTAAGTATTAAGGGGGCTGCTGCACACAGAAGGTTTTTTATCTTCATGCTTAAATGCTTAAGGTGAAACGATAAAAATTAAAGATTCCTTTAAATATCGTGCCTGATGGGGGTCCCCTTAGTCTGCCTGTAAAGAGGCGCACCTGTGTGATGAATAGAACAGCTGCAGCACAATGACAATTCTAAAGCAAAATATTTTCGCAGCTGTAATGTATTGCCGGCTCCCGCCAATATAGACAAAAAAAGGCATTCAGTCTCCAGTTAAGGGGAACTCCACACCAAAATCTTAAAAAAAAAATTGGCGTTTATGGGGACAAGGGCCTCTTCCCAACAGCCCTGGCCATTGGTTGTCAGAGTCTGCGGGTGGGGGGCTTATCGGAATCTGGAAGCCCCCTTTAACAAGGGGACACGCAGTTCCTGCCCCCCCCCCCCTTATGTGAATGGGTATCGGGTACACTGTACCCCTACTAATTCATCAAAAAAAGTGTCAAAAAGTTAAAACCTCAATAGACAGTTTTTGATAATTCCTTTATTAAATAAAAATAAAGTGTCCGTCCTAGATGGGAGGCCTCCTGGCGACTGCTGTCTCTTGCCTGTGACAGACAAGGGCAGGGCCACCCGGTGACGTAAACTGAGTGATCCCGCATCGTCTGACGTCACATGTCAACAGCAGGGGGCAGGGTCACTTGGCTACGTCACAGGGTGACCCCGTGCATGCCTTTATAACAGCTGTCACAGCCAAAAGACAGCAATCGCCGGGAGGCCTCCCATAGAGGTAGAGATTATTACATTTTTTTCTATTTTTCGTGTCCACAGGGTGGCATAATTGAAGATGGATGGACATCGCTGGACACTTTTTTTTTCTTTTTTAATAAAGGTTTTGTCAAAAACTGTCTGTTGTGGTTTTTACTTTTTGACCCTTTTTTTGGTGAATGGGTAGGGATACAATGTACCCGATACTCATTCACATAGGGGGGGCGGGATCTGGGGGCCCCATTGTAAAGGGGGCTTCCAGATTCCAATAAGCCACCTGCCAGCCAATGGCCAGGGTTATCGGGGAGAGACTCTTGTCCCTATCAACGTGGGAACAAGGTGCTTTGGAGGGCAAGCAGCCTGCTATGGCTCAGGAGAGGGGGAAGGGCGCTCGCTGGTCCCCCTCTTTCCTGGCCTGCCAGGCTGCTTGCTGATAAGGGCCTGGTATGGATTTTTTGGGAGGACCCCACGGCAATTTTTTTTTACATTTTGCCTTGTAGTTCCCCTTAAAATAAAAGCCACACCCAGAGCCTGGTATGGATTTTGGAGGGGACCCTATGCCATTATCTTTACTTAATTGAGTCATAGGGTTCCCCCTAAAATGGTAGTAAACCCTTGTGGTTTTTCACCTTAATGCATTCTATACATTAAGGTGAAAAACCTTCTCTCATGCTGCAGCCCCCCGTTTTACTTACCTTAACCTGGTCTTTTTCTCCCCAGGGACCTAGCTAGTGTCTCATGTTCTGATTGGATAGATTAATAGCAATGCAGCCATTGTCTCCTGCTGCTGTCAATCAAATCCAATGACGTGGGCACCGGGGGGGCGGGGCCAAGTCCGGCATTCATGTCTGTGGATGCAAATGCTGGGATCTTGGGAGTGCGCCAGCAAGGTAAGCACTTCTCCTAGGGGGTTATCTGATGCGGGGAGGGGCCTTATGGACAAGACAGATATAGAAGCTGCCTTTCGTTTACTCCCTGGTCACCAGTGCAGTTTTCATCTCCTGGGTTGTAAATGGTTGGGGGCCTATTACGTGGATATATGCCTGCCTATGGGTTGTTCCATCTCCTGCGCATTCTTTGAGACTTTTAGTTCCTTTTTTAGAGTGGGTAGTGCGGGACGTGACAGGCATCAATTCAGTCATTCACTACCTGGATGACTTCCTCTGTGTAGGCCCCCCGTCTTCTACGTTATGTGGTGTACTGCTGGCTACAGTGCAGGACATATTGGAGCATTTTGGTGTACCCCTTGCAGCGGACAAGACTGAAGGCCCTGCGGAGGTGATCAAATTTCTGGGGACTCAGATTGTTTCTAGATTCTAGAGCAATGGAATGTTGTCTGCCTGACGATAAGTTGTGTGCCTTGCAAGAAGAGGTTGGCTTAATTGCAGGAAAACATAAGATCCAACTGTGGGATCTGCAGTCTCTAATCGGAAAGCTCAATCTTGCATGCCGTATTATGCCTATGGGCAGAGTCTTTTGTCGACAGCCGTCGGCCCGCCACGGCTGGGGTCACGTCACCCAGGCATTTCATCAGACTAAATAAGGATCTCAGGGATGACCTACAGGTTTGGTGGGCATTTCTGGACAAGTTCAACGGGAGGTCCATCTGGATGGAAGGGCCAGTCAGCAATTATGACCTGGAACTCTTTACAGATACGGGTGTTGGTTGCCTTTGCACTATGGGGGGAGGTTCTCTGCAACAAAAGGGTACGGCTGCATTGTGACTCACCATAAACCCCTCATCCTATTCCGCAGCGCTGTTTCTTCAATCCTTCCTCCTCGGCGATTTGTCATCTGGCACATGTATGTGTGTGTCCCAGGAAACAACAAGGCCATTCACAAAGCACCACGCGGCTCGCGCATGCGCAGTAGGACACGGGCAGTGAAGCCGCAAGGCTCCACTACCTGTTTCCCTTATTTAGGGTGGCCATACCGGCTGCCGATCTGATGGACGGATCGGCCTCAGGGCGTACAACATCGCGGGTTCGCTGGACAGGTAAGTGTCCTTCTTTTTTTTTTTTTATGGCCGGAACTCCCCTTCAACTCGCTGCCAGGATCCTCTCCTACGGTCATTCATTTGTTGCCATACATGGTTTTGTGTTGTTTTCTTGGTACCAGAGGTTAGCAGGATCTCTAGGTGGGATAGGCCCCCGGATATATTGGTCATACATGCAGGTGGTAATGACCTGAGGGTTAGATCTAGGCACCTTATAAGAGACATTAAATTCGATGTGCTGAGACTGCAGGCGGCATTCCCGTACACGATAGTGATATGGTCCGAGATGGTGGCTTGCACCACCTGGCGACTTGCCCGGTCGGTGGCAAGGTTCAACAGGGCGAAAGTTAAGGCCAATAAAGAGGTTGGGAGGTTTATTGCAAGGAATGGGGGTCTGGTAGTCAGGTATAAGGAGCTTGAGTTTGAGACGTGGAGATACCTCTATGGGGATGGAGTTCACCTTAATGAGGTGGGTACGGACCTGTGGTCCTTAGGTTTACAGGAGGGGATACAGCGAGCAATACATTGTTGGCAGGGCACAGGGGTGTGAGGTTTCACACTTTGTGCTGTGGCGGTTGGGTCTTTGGAGGCATTTGGAATTAAACTGATGGAATTAAAGGTTTGGCACACATCTGAGGTATGGGTCCCCAGTGAATGCCAGTTATATGGTTAACTGGGAGTATATCGTTATCTGCTGAAGGTGGTTAAAATGGTTAAGCAGATATAAAGTAAAGAGTTGGTTATGTAGTACCTCCAGGGACTGGCAACCAAAAAGTTTATGTTTTGTTTTTGGTTTATACTGTTAATTATTTTCATTTAATAAAGGGGCCATAAAATGTCCAGTTTTATCCCAACCTTTGGTGTCAGACTATTTGTAGTAGCAATAATAAAGGGCTACAATATGGTTATAAAATGGTTAGTAGAGGTAAAATATAGGACAGTATACATAGGGGTTACCTTTTCATGCCTAATCTAACTCAAGTTCTCTCAATCTCCACATTCTCACACTACATACGGCCGCCGTATAAGCAGCCTTATATAGTGTGGGGCGTGGATTTAGCCCCCTGAGCCATGATTGGCCAAAAGCACCCTTCAGTCCTTGGAGCAATTCCTACGTTGCTATATTTCTGACCATCATAACAACTGGTCAGACCTATTACCGTGGGCAGAGTTTGCTCACAACCGTGCCTTGAATTCTGCTTCCTCATTGTCCAACCTTCCATGTTATTTCAGGCCAGCGTGCTGGAAATTTATCGTCACCTACCTACAAATCGCACACTGCTCAGCGCTTGAGGATTTAATTTTAAAAGAAAAATATAGCAATCTTTAGACTACTCCTTATGATTACTAAATGATTCAATCAAATAAATAATAAAACAATAAAAATAATAGCTGCTGCTTGTTAAAAATTGCACTTCATGTAAAATATATACATAAAAAAATAGATAAAACTTCAAAAAGTCCACAATTTAAATATATATATATAGCAGCGCTCAATATACAAAATCTTATTCAGATATTAGTTCATATGTGCTCTTGAAAGACTGGTGATAGAGTCCAATGAGTGAAGAGAAGAAAAAAGGATCAAAACCACTTTCCACCTGGCGTTTTTCCACCTTATGTGCTCTCCAAATACAAACCCCCCAAGGGGATGCACTCACCAGAAAATCAAGGATGTATGAGCCTCCAATAAACCAAACCACTAAGTTGTTTAGTCGTGGGAAATCAAAGATATGGGAGCCTTCAAAACTTTAAATTCATTGGTCGCTTGATATCTCCATAATAGGATGGTCCAGAACTCATAAAGGAGACAAGATCATACTGACATAGTGTGATACTGTTTTAAAACCTTTATTAAAACCCCCCATACAAAATAAGCGTACCAAATATATTCAAACAAATCGCATAGGATAAGTGTACTGTGCCTGAGTTACTCGTGGTGAGCCCCTTCGGTTACCGCGAACGACCGCTCTGTGCGTTCGGCTTACTTCCTGGTACCTTGGTTGGTTCACGAACGAGTACTGGAACGCACACGAAACTTCCGGTGTGTGTTACGCCCTGACGCGTTTCGTCATTTCCGACTTCGTCTCGAGGGAGTAACACACCACACCAGAAGATAGTAAATATACACGACGGGATCCAATGAAAGCAGGTGTTCCCTGTGAGTGACAAGGGTCAAAATCCGCCCAGACTAACCTATTGTGATCTGGATTTCTCGTCACTCTGCAGTTGCCATAAAACGCAATCACTGGACCCGATGTGTAACTAAATAGCATACAATTAATACAATCTCACAAATGTATATGTGTACACAGAGATCATAGTAAAACCAAATTAACAGGACCATGCCTATCAGCATGCAAAATAGAATAGCAAATGAAACCATAATCCGTTATATGTAAAAATTCCTTAGCATATAAATATATAATTACTTATATAGTGTGGGGCGTGGATTTAGCCCCCTGAGCCATGATTGGCCAAAGGCACCCTTCAGTCCTTGGAGCAATTCCTACGTTGCTATATTTCTGACCAACATAACAACTGGTCAGACCTATTACCGTGGGCAGAGTTTGCTCACAACCGTGCCTTGAATTCTGCTTCCTCATTGTCCAACCTTCCATGTTGCCTGACTCATTTGTTCTGCAGAGTATTCCTGCATTAGAGGAGCATCTCTGTGGTCTTCGTTCCACTTGGGTACAAGTCCAGGAGGCTTTGTGTCATGCTTATGATAGGTACAGACTCCATGCTGACCGCAGACGCCTGCCTGCGCCCTCCTACCAGGTTGGGAACAGGGTCTGGCTGTCATTTTGCAACCTCCGACTTTGTGTTCCCTCACTGAAGTTTGCACCTCGGTTTATTGGGCCTTTCCGTATTCTTTGCAGGATTAACCCAGTGGCTTACGCATTAGACCTTCCTTCTTATATGTGTATTTTGAATATATTTCATGTCTCCTTATTAAAACCTTTGGTCTGCAACCGCTTTATCACCTCAGTGCCACGTCTTCACCCTATACAGGTTGAGAACCATGAGGAGTATGAAGTGCAGTCCATTGTTGACTCCCGTAGGTTCCGTGGGCGCATACAGTACCTGGTGCCTTGGAAAGGGTACGGTCCAGAGGAACGCTCTTGGGTCTCATCCTCGGACATACATGCCCCTGTCCTCCTCCGTGATTTCCATAGACATTTTTCCCTCAAGCCTGGTGGTCCTTCAAGGGGGGGGGGTCTTTGAGGAGGGGGTACTGTCAGGGCTGGGCTCAGCCCTTCCTTCTTTGAGCTGGCCGCTCATCTGTTGGCTAATTACCAGCTCCCATCTCTCTCCACAGTTACTCAGCTGTTGATTATCCTGCTGGTCAGTCCTGCCTACTTAAGCTGTCCAGAGGAGCTCTGCCTTTGCCTTGGTCACATCACAAGAAACTATCTCCTGCGTTCCTGTTTAAAGATTGGCTTTGCTGACATCCCTTCTGGCTCCAGATCCTGCTTGCACTACATTGATCCCTGACTTTTGGCTTGGCTGACGTTACGGTTACTGAACTTTAGCTATGTTTTGACTATGTTTGTTCTTTTTACTTTTATTATTAAACAAGTGTGATTTAACTGTACTTCTGTCTTGGTCTGATTTCATGGTTTCTTTTTTTTTTTTTTTTTTTAATTCAGATTTACTTCAATAAACAAGTAATTGCCATACAAAGAAGACACAAGGTGATATATAAAGCATATACATGGTTCGTATCGTACAGTAACATGCCTAAATACCATACAAACAAGATAGGGTGTATAGGAGCGGGAGCACGGTAACCTCAAAGGCAACGAAAATAATACCATAGACTTATCATGGTGGTGTATCTATTACTTATCACTTATTACTTATTACTTAGGGGGGTTTCTCTCTTGTCGCCCTGTTGGGTATCTTCAGGGTGCCCAGGGAGTTTGTAAGATCTCTTTTGAGATACCAGTCTGTGTATCTGAATGGCTGCATATTGGTGTGTATTTCTTCCTTAGAGAAAACATGCTCCATAAATTTGCGCCATCTTGAAAAAAAGCGCGTGGTAGATTTAAAGCTTAACAGGATGGTATCTAACCGTTCGAGGTAAAAAAGAGTTTTCAGGGCCTTTTTCACAGCCTGTAGTGAGGGCGGTGATACTTTGATCCATTGTGTCAGGATAGTTCTCCGTGCGACCAGAAGACATAGATGAACCCACTGAGGTATACAAGTAGTGTCATCCGCAAGGGGTGGTACAACAGGTGGGGTACATCCGGACAAGCATAAGAGGCTGTCTCTGGGCAGGTCGAGGTTAGCGACGTCTCGAATGAATTGTAATACTGAGTTCCAAAAATTTGTAACATGTGGGCATTCCCATAAGCGATGTAGAAGCGTGGGGCGTGGTGCTAAGCACCATGTACAACGTTCCTGGTCGGGATCGGTGCGGTTAATACGAAAGGGGTAGTAAGCTCTGTGCAAAATCTTGAATTGAGTCTCCCTCCACGTTTCGGAGACCGTAACACGTCTGACTCTAGTGTAACCTTCCAATATCTTCATGGGGAGGTCCATATCGTCAAAAATGTCAGACCACTTTTGAAATGGTTTCAGATGGTATTTGGCGGATTGGTAGGCAATAAGAGAGGTATAAATGGTAGAAATAGAGTAGTCACCATTTTGCAATACAGTATCTATAAAGGATTTCTGAAACGGGTTCGTAGTGTGTCCATGGCTATTCCTCAGATAGCTGAGTAGCTGGCGGTAGTAGAAGAAGTGAGTCATTGGTAGAGAGAATTCCCGAGCCAGCACTTGGAAAGGCTTTTAGGTTTACCTGAGCTGTGTAAGTAAACATCGTAGACCTTAGTGAGACCTTTCGTCGACCAGCAGGCAAATACGCTATGCATTGTGGACGGAGGGAACATGGGATTAGATTGGATAGGCAGATAGCGGGAAATATTGTAGGGTAGCCCCAGCAGTCTCTGGGTCTCCCTCCAAGCTATTACTGTGTCTCTAATTAGTAGATTTGATTTGAGGTGGATAGGCAATTTGTTTGGGTTCGAATGGAGGATAGCTGAGAGGGCAAACGGTGAAACTGCTGCAGTTTCTAGAGAATGGTTAGAGTATTTGGACTTGCCTAATAGCCAGTCAAGGCCTTGCCTAAGTAAACATGCCAAGTTGTAAAACCGTATATTGGGCAGGCTCGCTCCTCCCTCTACCTTCGGGAGGCATAACTTATTCAAAGCAATCCTCGGCTTCTTCCCGGCCCACAAAAATTTCGTCAATGCAGAGTGAATCAACGTGATATCCGAATGTTTAACTAAGAGAGGAATAGTCTGCATGGGGTAGAGCAATCTTGCAAATGAGACCATTTTAAAAAGATGACATCTCCCAAAGAGCGAGAGAGGAAGAGCCGCCCAAGCCTCCAGCTCCTTTCCAATTTTTGATATTACCGGTGGAAAATTAAGTGAGTAAATGGTTGAGGGTGTCCGGCCAATACGTATTCCCAGATAGGTGATACTGTGAGTCGCTATCGCTAAGGGGGACTGAGAGGCCCAGGTATTGGCTAAATTGGGTCTAAGGGACAGTATTTCACTTTTTTCAAAATTAATACGTAACCCAGAATATGACCGAAATGTTTGGAATATGTCTGTAAGACGCCCAAAGTCCCCAGCCGGATCAGTGGAAAACAGCAGAATAAAGAAGCGGATCAAAGCGTGTGATCCCCCACAGTTACTCCACTGATTCCGTCAGTCGAGTTGATCAATCTAGACAAAGGTTCGATGGCCAGATTGAACAACAAGGGGGAGAGAGGGCAGCCCTGTCTGGTCCCCTTCGTCAGGGGGATTGTGTCTGAGATGAAGTCAGATGTCACTAAACGAGCCGTCGGGGATTCGTACATACGGTGTAGGAAGTTCAGGATCGGTCCAGAGAATGCTAGTTTTTCCATCACTTGAAAGAGCCAAGACAAACTAATGTTGTCGAAGGCCTTTTCGGCATCTAATGATATTATGGCTACATCTTGGTCAGGGTGTAGTTTGGCATATTCTAAGACTGTCAAAACTTTACGAATATTTAACGTACCCGAGCGTCCTTTAACGAAACCCGATTGGGCCGGGTGTAAAAGGGACGGGAGTAACGACGCCAGACGGGTTGTGACAATTTTAGATAGGATTTTCACGTCTACGTTAATCAATGAGATTGGTCGGTACGACCCTGGGAGAGTGGGATCTCTATCTTTTTTACTAATGAGTCGTATGTACGCCTGTGTGCCCATAGGGAGATATGAGCCTCTGTCCCACATCGCTCTAAAGACAGTTCGCAAAGTAGTCGGAATGAAGTCTTTGGTCAATTTATAAAATTCGGCGGTGAGACCGTCTGGGCCCGGAGCTTTAGACGAAGCCAACGACTTAATCGTGTCCTGGATGTCCTCGACCGAGATGTGTTCGTTAAGGGCGGCTAAAGCCTCAGCGGTTAGCTTGGGCAAGTGTAATTTATCTAAAAGGATCGCTGCTCCCTTCTGATCCACCGGATCTGTAGAATATAGCTGGGTGTAATAATCTGTAAGAATTTTGCTTATGTCCTTGGGGGAGGTGTGTATTATCCCCGCAGTGTCTTTCATGGACATAATACGCGTGGGTTTTTTAGTCCCGGCGCACAGCCTAGCAAGCAGTTTACCCGCCTTGTTTCCGAATTTGTGGAACTATAGAGTGGAGTGGGACACTTTAGCTAATTCCTGTTGTTCCGCCCAGAGGTCAAACTCCCTCTTGGCGGTCGTCCAGGCTCGAATATTAGCAGGCGTACGACTGATCACTAGTTGTTCGTGTGCTGTCCGAAGAGTCTCACTCGCCGTCATGTATTGCCGTTTGGCGTTGTTTTTGAATTGGGTAGTGTATGAAATAATCCTACCGCGTAAGAATGCTTTACCAGCCTCCCAGAAAAGATTCGGGTTAGAGAGGTGTTCTGCATTATTATCCGTGTATTCCGTCCAAGCTGATTCTAGCATGGAAAGAAAATCCTCGTTGCCCGCTAAGTATTAGGGGAAATGCCACATAGGTGGTAGGGATCCCGTGCGAGTATCTAGCAATTTAATAGCTATTGGGCTGTGGTCTGAAATCCTAGGGTCGTGAATTTCAGGGTCTCGTGTCATTTGGAAAAGCGCTTGGGAGACAAAAAAATAGTCTATATGGGAAAACGAGTCATGGGGGGGAATAGAAAGTAAAGTCTCTTCCCGTTGGGTTGGCTATCCTCCATGGGTCCATGAGTCGTAGCTGTTCGATCGCCCTCACCAGAAGCGGTGGGGGGTAGACAGATTTGTCCCGCGCCATCCCACTGGCAGTGAGCTTGCCCGAGCGATCAAGGGTAGGTGACATTACTGCATTAAAATCTCCTCCCAAAATGTGTAAGGCCTCCGGTATCAACGTCGTCCAGGTCGTCAAGTCTCGGAAAAATGTAGAGTCAGGTGAGTTAGGGGCATAGACATTGGTGATTGCAATGTCTGTATGGGCTAAGTTGAGGGATATTGTGATCATGCGGCCTTGGTGGTCCAGTTGTACATTCTTGAGAACATAGTTAAGTTTTTTATGTAATAAGATAGCTACCCCTGCCCTACGGCCGTCAGAAGAAGAACCGCAAACCTCTTCCACCCACAATCTTTGAAGACGTTGCAGATCAGCGGCCGACAGGTGTGTCTCCTGCAACAGAGCCACATCTGCCCGTAACCTCTTCAAATGTCTAAGGATCATCATCCGCTTACACGGAGAGCGAAGCCCCTTAACATTCCATGACACGATTTTCAAGTGATTTCCATTGATCGATGAAGCCATATCTGAAATGAGTCAGCTTTCAACGTTAAATGACAGGGGCGAAACTTTCCCCATAGTCGCAATCCATCAATGAGGGGAACACTCGAAGACCGTGCTGCTCCTAGGTCTAAAGGCATGAAACACTCGTGTGAACAAGTAACAAAGAACAGCATGTATCTAAAAGAACATCGTAAAAGAAAGAAAAAATGAACAGTTAACAAAAAGTTACTAAAATAGTCTACCATGAACTTCACTTTTTTCCACATTCAGCTATATGCGGAAACAATCCCTCCCGCCAACCCCCGATAACCAAATTTTGTCCAGTAGTGACTGAAAGCTGAACGGAGCTCCCAACGTAAGGAACGGTGTAGGTACTGGTATGGGGATAGTCCAGACCGATGGCGTTGAAAACTCTAATTGCAACTTGGAAAGCAGTCGTACACATTGAGTGCATGTCAGTGCTGGAGCACAACAAAGTAGCGGGCCTAGGAAATAGTTCGCCTCTAGGAAGTGGTAGTCTAGATCGTAAAAAGAAAGCATCAACAGCAATAGTGGTTAGGGTAAGGTTACCCAAATAGAACACTTTCGGCTCCGTTGTAGCCGGATTGACCCTCCGGAAGGTATGGACTACTTAAACATAAGAGTGTATAGCTGCATCAGACTACAGGAGTGCAGGTAAGTAAAGAGGGAGTAAAGCAAAACTATACTTATCGGGTCTGTTCCTTTCACTGGAGCGCCAGCAGTAATTCGCCTACATCGTTGTGTAGGCGTCCGACTTCAGCGTCCTAGATTGCCCGCGCGACCAGGCAGTTGGGTAAGGCGGGTGCGTTTATAAGGCGGCTTGTTGGGGCTGGATCGCAGCCTGCGATCTTCCGATGGAGAATTGAGGCGGGATGGAGAGCTGGCCGAGGCATCGGTGTGATCCATTGCAGAGTTGGCGTGAGACAGATATCGTTCCGCTTCGTCTGGTGATGTAAAAGCCAGCCGTTCCCCTGAAGGAGTTTCCATTCGTAAAACAGCAGGGTAAGCCAGGGAGAAATTCACTTGTTGTTGGTGTAGCGTTGAACACACCGAAGCGAAAGCTTTCCTACGCTTCATAACCTCTACCGAATAGTCCGCAAACAGTATTAATTTCGCTCCATCAACGGCCAAGTTACGGGTGCGTCGAAAAGCTTGCAGAATCGCAGCCTTGTCAGCGTAATTCAAATACTTCACAATGACATGCCTAGGCTTAGTACAGGTGTCCTCATACTGGCCAATGCGGTGTGCACGTTCGACAACACAGGGTATGCGAAGACCCAACTGTTCCGGTATGACTTTGGCACACAAGTCAGTGAGCTGGTTTGCGGTGATAGCTTCTGGAAGTCCAATGATTCGGAAATTGTTTCTCCTGGAGCGATTCTCGAGGTCATCGATCTTTTCCCACAGGTCTCTGGTCTCCGCAGAAAGACGGGCAATCGTCGCCGATTGAGCCATGGTGTCATCTTCCAGGAAAGAGATCCTATCTTCCGTCTGGGCAATGCGTTGTGCCTGAGCTTGCAATTCGATATGGAGCTGTTCTAGACCCTTATGTACAGCTGCATCAACCGTGGCATTCAAAGTAGGGCCTGGGAGAGCTACCACGTCTTGGGCTATGCCCGCTGGTCGCAAATTCTCCTGCGTCGCCAAGGCTATCGGTGGCTGTGTAGAGATCTGGTCCGCGTGTAGTGCGGCCGCCATATTAGCCGCGTCTGAGGCCGCGTCTCCCGCAGGGAACGGCGATGCCGAGACAGCCCGAGCGTATCACCGCTCCACAAAGCGGTCCATGTGTCCCCCTGTCGATACGGTGATGTCTGGAGATAAACCCCGGAGCTTTAGCAGGCTTACAGGCAGCGAATTGAAGGGGGTCGGCGGGAGCTGTGTCCGCTTACAGCCTGCTCATGTGGCGCCGGAACCGGAAGATTTCATGGTTTCTGACAAATGGGCAGCTATACCATCTGAGAAGATAAAGGGCCTCTTCCACAAATACCACAAAAGACTTCACTGATGGTAAAGAGGGCAATTGAAGGTATTAAGAACTGGGGTATGTAAACTTTTGATCAGGTTCTTTTGGGTAGTTTCTGTTGCCATTATGATTTAAAAAAAAGTAAATACGGTTAATTGATAATAAATGGCTTCAGCCAAACACTAAACATGAGTAAAAGAAAAATTTTTGCTTTATCATTCATATTCTCATAAAAATGGCCAAGAAATCATAAACTCTGCCAAGGTATGTAAACTTATGAGCCCAACGGTATTGCAGTGCAGGCAGTATACAGTATATAATACATTGCAGTCAGTGTACAGTATATAATACAGTGCAGTCAGTGTACAGTATATAAGTGCAGGCAGTATACAGTATATAATATGGTGCAGGCGGTGTACACAGCATATAATACAGTGTGTACAGTATATGATACACTTCAGGCGGTGTACAATATATAATATGGTGTAGTCGGTGTACAGTATCTAATATACTGCAGGCGGTGTACAGTATCTAATACAGTGCAGGCAGTGTACAGTATATAATACAGTGCAGGCGGTGTACACAGCATATAATACAGTGTGTACAGTATATTATACACTTCAGGCGGTGTACAATATATAATATGGTGCAGTCGGTATACAGTATCTAATACACTGCAGGCGGTGTACAGTATCTAATACAGTGCAGGCAGTGTACAGTATATAATACAGTGCAGGCTGTGTACACAGCAAAGAATACAGTGTGTACAGAATATGATACACTTCAGGTGGTGTACAATATATAATATTGTGCAGTCGGTGTACAGTATCTAATACACTTCAGGCGGTGTACAGTATATAATACAGTGCAGGCGGTGTACACAGTATATAATACAGTGTGTACAGTATATAACACACTTCAGGCAGTGTACAGTATATAATACAGTGCAGTCGGTGTACAGTATCTAATACAGTGCAGGCAGTGTACAGTATATAATACAGTATAGTGCAGTGTGAGACAAAAAATTCCCATCATGTCTGGAAGGCCACCCAAGAGAGGCAGACACTCACAGGCCACTAAAAGAGGGCAGGCGGCCTCTGTGTCTACAGTGAAAAAGTGGTGGTCGTGGATATGGTACATCCTCTGCAGACAGGGCACACATGTCTTTTTTTTCTGCTGCTGGCCATGTTATTGAGCCACAACATGCAGAAGAGTTGGTGGAGTGGATAACTAAGCCACCCTCATCCTCCTCATCCTCTGTCACCCAGGCTCATACTAGTTTTCCTTCCAAAGGAGCTGCCAAAGTAGCCTATTTCACCGTCTCCTTGTCCACACTTCCTCCTTCCATAGCCTGACAATCATGCACGCAGGAGTCACCAGAATTATTCAACCAGAGTGTCAGTTACATGCTGCTCGAGGACATTTTTGACACATGTACAGTAGATCACACAATTGCTGTTTGCAATCTATGCCTGAAGCAGATCAAGCATGGCCAGAACAGCACCTGCTTGGGCACCACATGCTTGACAAGACATATGATGACCTGCCATGCAGTCTATTGGCAACAGCACCTGAAAGACCCACATCATAAAAAAGGCAGACTTCTCCTTGCTCCTCATCTGGGATCTCAACCCCTACTATACCTCCAGTCCTCTCAAAAACCTGCACTGAGAGGAATGAAGGTATAGCAATAGGTGCCACAAGTACTTGCATCCAATCTGCTAGCAGTACAACACCAATTTCAGCAGGCAAATTTTGCTACCCCAGTTGCTGATCCACAAAAAAATACTGTCCCAGCCATCCACATGCTCAGCGTCTAAATACTAGCTTGGTCAAGTTGCTAGCACTCCAACTGCTGCCTTTTCAGCTGGTAGACTCTGCCCCTTTTCGTGAATTTGTGGAATGTGCTGTACCACAGTGGCAGGTTCCTAAAAGACACTTCTTTTCACGTAAGGCCAATACAGCTTTCTACCATCATGTGGAAGGCAATGCGTTGACCTCGTTGGACAGGGCGGTCAGCAGCAAGGTTCATATTACCACTGTCTCATGGTCCAGCAGGCATGGTCAGGGACTTTACCTTTACTTTACGGTGCACTTGGTAACTCTACTGGCAGCTGGGAAGCCAAAAAGCTGGTGGTGATTCTGCTACATCTTCAATGCTTATACTGAAAGAACTAGTGTCATTTATATTGAACAAACCAGATATCCCATTGATTTTGGTGGGAGTGTTCAATGGTTACTTAAAGTGGAGGGCCACCCTGAAAAAAAGAGCATTAATATTATTAAAAAAATGTAAAAAAAAAATTGAAAAAAAATTTTTTTTTTACCTGGTCAGAAATGCCTGTTGCTAGGCAGTCTTCCTAATCTGCCTTCTTCCTGGGTAATGGGGCGCGCTGTGTTCTGGGAACTGTATGTTTCCTAACACAGCGCGTCCCATTCATAAAGTGACTCACGCATGCGCAGTAGGAAACGGGCAGTGAAGCTGAAAGGCTCCACTGCCTGTTTCCCTTAGTACGAATGGCGGCGCTGTGACCCGAGAGTCGAGGGACATGCCGGCCTCTGTGGCCGACATCGCGGGCGCCCTGGAAAGGTAAGTCTCCTTATTAAAAGTCAGCAACTACTTTTTTTTAGCTGCTGACTTTTAAAAAATGTTGTTTACAGCGGAAACACCGCTTTAAGCCCAATATGAGATAAACATCCACTGTCCCCTCAGGGGATTTATCCCAGAGGTACGGCTTTGTCTCGATTTATGGTGGCGATGGGCTGGTCTGATATTTGGCATTTAAAAAACCCTGACGCGAGGTAGTTCTGCTTTTCCAAAATGCATGGGAAGCTCTCAGGCATAGATATGGGTGTAGGCTCGTCACAGGCCATTCCTTTGATTTCAAACTTTCACTATGATCCGAGAGGAATCTTAGCCCATTGTCCTCTAAAATGCTGGCTGTCTGCCAGGCCCCAAACTACTCTAAGGCCCCATATGTTCTGGTTAAACTTGCTACAGGCTCACAATACTATTGCACAGTGCATGGCCAGCTTCTTTTCTGACTGCCCTCTATGATAATGCTTTGGTTAAATTGGATGCACTTAAGGCTTTTTGAGAGGTATATTTACATTCAACATCAGTGCTATTAAGTCTGATACTAAGCAACACGAGGAACAGCATGTCGAAAGGTTTGAACAGGAGTACATATCACACCCATCTGATAGTTCTAAGGTAGTGTGGATTTCTGTGTAAGACACCTTAACTCATGTTATACAGTCTAAGACAAACAAAAAAGCTATTTTTCTGTAAGGTTACTTTTTTACAAGGAGGGGGAACAGACTGGTTGTAAATTTTCACCCGGCTGCTCCAGCCATGGGTGCATTAAAATTGCCCAATGACAGGCTTACTAATTCGCCTACCAGTGTTATGGCTGAACTAGTCCGCTACTATTCAGATCTTTATGCCTCCATGGTGTCCTATACTGACAGTCCCTGTCTTGTTTGGACTGCCTTTATACTTCAGTTGAGAGTATGTAGGGCCTGGGGGCCCCACACCTTTCCTTTTATTAATTTGGGTGCCCCTTAATATCCATACAAGACCCAAAGGACCTGGGGTGGGTGGGCGTTACCCATGCCGTTTATCTCAATAATTTTCATCCATATTGCCAGGACCAGACATTACATTACAGCCGCAAGCAGTTTTAAATGACTTTTATTCCTTTAGAAATGTCATTTTGTGCAGGGACTGATCTGAACATGGGAAACACGTGCCACTTTACAGGCATACTATAGTCACTCCCAAGGTAGGATATTTAAAGGAATAAAAAAAAATGTCAGTTTAAAAAAGAAAAAATTTGCATTGATACATGTCCCCAGGGGCAGGTCCTGGGTCCCCAAACACTTTTTAGGACAATAACTTGCATATTAGCCTTTAAAATTTGCACTTTTCATTTTTCACGTTCGGGTCCCATAGACTTTAACGGTATTCGAATGTCCATGCAAACTTTTGGTCCGTTCATTTGTTCTGCCACGAACCAAACCTAGGGGTGTTCGGCTCATCCCTACTTTGTACTAGTTGTTCACTGGAAGAAGCCGACTGGATCTCAAGGTCAATGCCTTCATCCAAAAGATAAGCCATATCAAGGAAAAAAAAGGGGAGGGGGAAGAGGGAGAAAAGATAGATGCTGGGACACAATGCACCCCGTGGCCGAACCAGCGTGATTAAAAAAAGATGGTGGAGGTATCAGTGTAGTGTATGTGAGGAGGGAGCCAGTGACATGAAGGGAAGTATAATCCTGTTGAAGCATACACTAGAAAAAACAAGGATAAAAATTACACCTAGACTCAACCTCTATAACTTAGTGATTAGGGCTAAGAGGACACAATTTCAATAGTAATTCCTCAAAGACCACCAAGAATGCTTTCACAGCAGAACAGCCCTAAGTGGAAAGTCTGAAGAGTGTTCCTCTGAATTGGATAAGCATACAAAAAGAACAGGAAAACCCAAACGATACTTCTGCTTACATTATTGTACTTGACCTGATCTCCAGTTGCTGACCCAGCTTGCCTGACTTTACACCAGTTATGAGTTTCTGTACCATGGTAATCACTACCTGCAGTCTCTCTACATCTACACCTGCCCTAAGTCCTTTGCTCTAGCCCACCAACTGTCCACTAATCCTTATTGTAAGATTCACCAGATGTAATATTCTTCAAATCACACACCAACATGGGCCATCCAGCCAAAAACACAAGTAAGGTTCAGGTTCTTGGGCTATCTTAGGGGGTGCTTATAATCTCTTATAGAAACTTCTACTTATCTACAGACATCTATAAAGAGTGGAGTGTTTTTAGTCAGCCAGACCTGCCAACCATTTTATGTTTGTGGTACCTGTGGATATCTCTGTCTGACTGTTCCATAGGGAATACAACTGAATGAACTGGTTTGAAAATCTTGTCCAAATGCTATTGCTCCCACAAGGATAAACTGCTCAGGAACTGCTGGTCTGCCCTCACCACAGTCTTCATGCCTGCTGGACTGTCTATAGACATAAACTTGCACCCTTAGTGAGTCATTCGATTAAGCGGTTTGAAAACCGTGTTACTTGAGAGAACTCAGGTTGTGTCAGCACATCCAACCTATAGTTAAATTCTGACTACGGAACTCCCATCCTTCTCTAGCTAATTGCCCTCGTAAAAAAACGAGACTATATGGCTCAAATACTTACCTTAAATCTGTGGTCATGTGAGTTGTGGTGTCACATATCTTTTTTCTTTGGGATTGCTGAGTATGGGGGCTTCTTCAGGTAACCTAAATTGCTGGGGTCCCAGAGACACCAACCGAGGTGTGATGATTTCACAAGATGGGATGGCAACAAGGCAGAACAAATATTGGCTAGAGATGCAATTTAAGAGACAACTATTGTGTACAGTGACTAAGTAGAAACTAGAATTAGATAAGTAGTGAGCATCTATGGTTGACTTCTATGAAAGCAGTGAAAGGCTGCCATGTAGCGAACCATGATCAGCAACATAGACCCCCATCTCCAATATTTTTCTCAGCAGCTACTAGATGTATACACAGCATCAAAGATATAAACATTTCACAAAGGAGCCTATAATAGTTACTTATTTGTACACATGCCATGCTTATTGCTGTGCTGCTTTGACTGAAAGAACAATGTATTTAATTCAGTATTTCCTTGTTAGAAATATTTCTACCATAACTACAAGGAAATAAGTATAAAGGCACCTATGTCTACATGTGACATTTAACACGTTGCAACTTGTTTATTTAGCAAGTAAGCCTGTCTAGTAAAATTTGCATAAATTCCCGTAACCTCCTATTTATTATACTGTCATGACAAATAATGTGTAATACTAATGCTGTACAATAGAATCGATTGGCGGCTGTTATTAATTTACAAAAAATTACACCTTATCATAACAAATATCAGAGTTTTTATAAACACAGTTAATCCTAGGCAAGCATGGTACAGCCCATTCATATTTGTATGCCTGAGAAAATCACTTGAGTTTTATAACAGGAGAAATTCATGATTGTAGATTCACTTGACAACGACCTTAATTAACGCAACAATTTTTTACATTTATTTGTTTTAAATCAGGAAAATGTTCATTGTGTTAAACAGGCAATATAACAGTCCAAAACAAGACAATATAATCAAGCTTACATCCACATACATATCCAAAGGCAGTAATTACAGATACATTGACACAGAGAGGTGCCCGTGCCCACATACTCACATAAAATACAATGCTGATATTGGGCATACTTGACTCCATTCCTCCCAAAGTGCAAGGGCCTTATAACCATCCTAATTGAACAATTGCCTTTATTATTTTTATAAATGCATCTCAACTGCATGTTGTTAATAATATTGTATCATTTTATTGTAATATTTACCTCAAAGTAATTCTGATGTAACTTTCTTAGATGCATACAGTTATCATAAATGGCCCTATCAAGCCTCTGAACCATTGTTCAAATGTGGGCCATATAATGTCCAAAACACAGGTAAGGTCCAGGCACCTTGGATACCCTAGGTAGGGGGTTCTTATTATGTCTCATAGAGATTTTCCAACTTGTACAAAATGTGTACAGCCTGGTTGATCCTTTCCACTTCTGCCCACCTTACTAACCTCTGCTTTATGTTGCACAGCATACATTCATGGATCCCCCATTATCTCGCTTTTTCATTCTCAAGGAAAATCCTTCACATCTGTGGACAACTTTGTGGAGTGCAATGGTTTTAGTAGACCAGACCTGGCTGCACAACTTGCATTGTAAAAAAGGAAAAGCAAGGCTAGTCGTTAACATGAGATGGTTATACCTGAGATAATTCAGTCAACCATCTTATGTTGTGGGACCTGTTGACAACCATGTCTGACTGTTTCATGTAAAATATATCTGAATAAACGCGTTGGAAAATCTTGTCCAAATGCTGTTGCTTCCAAAAAGATATGATGTGGCAGGATCTGCTGGTGTGCCAAAATCAGTCTTCCTCTCTGTTCCCATGTCTTTAAAAGTGTACCCTCAGTGAACCAATCACTGATGTTTATGATGCAGTTGGAAAACTCTGTTACCTGATGTGCGACAACACACCCAACCACCCCACTATATATAAAAACAACTTAAATCTTAAATCTGGCTAGGGAACTCCTACCCCTCATTAACTATTTGCCCCATTTAAATCAATGGTCATGTAAGGTACTGTGTCACAGATCTTGTCTCTTCTTGATTCCTGGGTGGGAGGGTCCTTCTTCAGGCACCCACATTGTTGCCTGGTGTCGTGGATACCTTCTATTGGGTCTATTGGTGGGGTTCTCACTAGGTTCTGGAGACTCCAGCAGTGATGTGATGATTTCATGAAGAAGTAAGCCAAAGTTGGGCCTTAAGGGACAATTATTGTATACAACGATTAAGTAGGAAGTGGAGCTGCAAACGCAATGAGCATTTATGGCTAACTCTGCATTGAAAAAAAGAGAAGAGTGAAGACTGATCTGCAACATACCCCCCCCCCCCCCCCATATTTTTCTCAGCAGTTACTGGAGGTATACACAGCATCAGAAATATACACCATTCACAAAGGAACTTTTTATACTTAAAGCAATAGTTAAACCGCACTTTTTTTTTCTTTTTAGCCACTTCAGCCCCGGAAGGTTTTACCCCCTTAATTACCAGGCCATTTTTTGTGATATGGCACTGCGTCGCTTTAACTGACAATTGCGCGAGCATGCAACTTTGTACCCCAACAAAATTGAAGTCTTTTTTTTACCACAAATAAAGCTTTCTTTCGGTGGTATTTGATCAGCTCTGTGTTTTTTTTGTTTTTTTTTGCGCTATAAACAAAAAAGACTGACAGTTCTGAAAAAAAACAATATTTTTTACTTTCTGCTATAATCCATATCCAAAAAAATATAAAAAAAATGTATTCATCAGTCTAGGCCAATATGTATTCTGCTACATATTTTTGGTAAAAATAAAATCGCAATAAGCGTATATTGATTGGTTTGCGCAAAAGTTATAGCATCTACAAAATAGGGGAAAGATTTAGGGACTTTTTTTTATTATTGTTTTTACTTGTAATGGCGAGCTTCAGCGATTTTTAGCGGGACTGCGACAAAGTGACACTTTTTGGTGACCAGTGACACCAATACAGTGATCAGTGCTATAAAAATGCACTGATCACTGTATAAATGGCACTGGCAAGGAAAGGGTTAACACTTTTTATGGCAATAACTTGCATATAAGCCTTTAAAATTAGGATTTTTGATTTTTCATATTCGTGTCCCATAGACTTTATTAGAGTTTGCATGTTCGCTAGAACTTTTTGCCTATTCTGGTGTGAACCAAACCAGGGGATGTTCGGCCCATCCCTACTGGTGATATCTACATCTCCATGTGGCATTTAACAGATTGCAACTTGTTTATTATTATGCTTTTTTTTTTTAGTAATCCTGTCTTTTACGATTTGCATACACTTCCCTACCATCTTGTTTATTGTACCATAAGGATAAAGGGTGAGTAACACTAGTGGCGCACTATGAAACAGATTACAGACGCCTTGTCATTGTTTTGATCAGTACTTACGTATTATATTGTTGCAATTTATTTTTATCACGCATCTACTGGTGATATGACAAATATCTTATAGTTAAAGCTGAACACCAGGCAGATATAAAATACACATGTAGCGCTGATATTTTTACCTACTAATGCTTTAATATGTAAACCTATGGACAGTGTTATAACTTAGTATTTGGCGCCATCTAGCGGCCAAAAACAGGAAATGGACTGGAATTATTTTCCTTTTTGATAACACTAAACAAGTGTCAGGAACCATGAAACAGATTGAGACAGAAGTACAATCAAATCACACTTGTTTATTAATAATAAAAATAAAAAGGTAAATAGAAAAAAGCGTAGTCAAGCATAGCCAGAGTCCAGTAGCCAGATCGGGTAGTCAGCCAGTCCAAAGTTCATAAACCAGATCGGGTAATCAGCCAGTATAGAAGTCAGGGATCCAAGGAGAGCAACTGCAAGCCGGATAAGAAGCCAGGAGGGATGTCAGCAAGCCAGTCTTGAAACAAACAGCAGGAGATGGTTCCTAGTGATGTGACCAAATGTGAAGGCAATGGAGAAATGAGCTGGAAGACTTTAAATAGGCAGGTCAGACGAGCATCATCGGGAACAGCTGGTAACTGTGGAGAGAGAAGAGAGCTGGCAATTAGCCGACAGCTGAGCGGCCAGCCCAGAGGAGGAAGGGCTAAGCCAGCCCTGACAACAAGGAACAGGAAGTGACTGTTATTTACTTTCTACTTTGACCTATCTACCCAGAATGCCAGATGACCTACCCATGATCACCCTGTACTGAACTACTTGCTGGGAAGGCTATAAAAAGAGCCTGCATGGCCATTTTATTTCTCTTCTGGACGCATAACCTACCTGTAAGGACCTGTGAGGAGGTCTCCAGAGAGCCCGGCCTACAGCCACTGCGAAGCACAGCATTTACAGACTCTGCTACTCATCTGATTGCTGGAGAGACTGAGCGACCAGATCAGGAAGGATTCAGAGACACCAGAGGGACCCGGTCCATCTTGTAGAGCGGAGTGGTATGATGAAGCCGGCCAGATAGAAGCAACACAGAGTGCACCGGAGCTGAGCTGTACTTTCTTCAGATCCAGTTTGGTGAGAGGACTGTTGCCCACAGTTTATTACGCACTTGCATACACTTAGGCCGCGTACACACGCGGGGACTGTTCGCCCAACTTTGTCCGTCAAACAGTTTCAGCGGACAGTCCGCTCAAAATTAGCATGGACGGACTTGCCCACACACGACGAACGAACAGTCCGCTGAAACCGTGCGCGATGACGTGAACGGCACGTACGACGGGACTAGAAAACGACGTCCTATACACTGCAATGCAAACTTCGGCGTGTAAATCCTTTCTGAGCATGCGCGGAACTTAGTTTGACGAACAAGCCTACACACGAGGGGACTGTTCGCTGAAACAAAGTTTCAGCGGACAGTTTTTCGGAATTTCCGAAAAACTTTGTTCAGCAGACTGTCCGCTGAAACTGTCCGCTGAAAGCCCACACATGAGCCGACTGTCCGCCGAAACACTGTTCAGCGGACAAAGTTGAGCGAACAGTCCCCGCGTGTGTACTCGGCCTTAGACTTCTACACAGTGTTGCTGGGAACTCTAGTCCCATGGAGGAAGATCTAATAAAGACTGAGTTTAAGCAGGCCTAAAGCCTGCCCTTTGCCACACTTTAACACGTGCAATGATAGAGGCAATTACAAGTGGATTACCTCACAAGAACAGTTTCAGCATTCTTTTCAAGTTAACCCTTACTATTCCACTGTTGGATTACAAAGAAAGAAGATCAAAGACCGCATATAGTATTGTAAGGCCTTGCACCTTTCTTAGAATAGGGGGAGCTCCCTTGTAGTTGTGTTGTGCCACATTTATCTATTGTCTAAACCTTCTGTACTGTCATGTTATGTTGATGAGACAGTGCAACTGCTGTAATTATTACTTTAAATATAACCATAGTAAAGATACGTTTTTTTGGTTAAGTACTTTGGTGTGGAGTATTGTTCCTTTTCCAGCAGGTGGAGCCATTAGATGCCCAGGTAATAACAAAGGTATACTGTTATTATATTGTATATTGTGAGGTTATCCTTCACCATTAGCTCCACACCAACTTTGCACCACAGCTGTGTCAAGGGGACTGAGCCAAGTCAGTGGGGGTTCACTAGCAGAAAGTGCATGCCCAAACAAATTCAGCACCTTGTTCGGGGGTCAGTTCTACACACAGAATAACGCAGCTTGTTTTTGTAATTTAAACAGTATAAGTTCATGAGTTTCACTTGGTATCATATGCTTGTAATCAACTGTACAGCAGAGTTCAGACTGGGACAGGAAGAAGCAGCACAGGGTGACAATTAGTTGTGTTGCACTGCATATGTGTTAACAAGGGACATGAGAAAAGGAAAATTGACTAATTCATCTGTCTGCTTTTTTATCCAAAGGAGGGACAAGACCTGTAAATGTTAAATTACTGTAGTAGAGAAAAATAAACCTCCTGCCCAGACAGACAGGGCTATGCTGTATGGCAGTGCTGTGTAAATTGTAGAAGTTGATAGACAGAAATACAAATCCTTTGGCAGGTAGAACAGCTTCCATTTATGTATTTGTTATTTACATTTAGCTGCTTGCCCAGAGTTCAAGTGGTATTGAAGGCTCAGCTTGTTTAAATAAACAAATTTTATACTTTCCTGCTCTGTGTAGTGGTTTTGCACAGAGAAAACCCGATCCTCTTCTCCTCAGGTCCTCCACCAGCACTGGAGGCTCCTCCCCCTTGACCAGTGCCCCCCACAGCAAGCGGCTTGCTATGGGGGCACTTGTGCATGCTAGCTTCTGAGCCCTGTACTATTGGTCCAGAAGGCACATAGAGCCACAGTTTGACCCTCCCCCACCCTCTCCTCATTGGCTCACTGGCTGTGATTGACAGCAATGGGAGCAAATGGCTCCCACTGCTGTCTCAGCCAATGAAGAGAGGGAATCCCAGGACAGCCAAGGCTCTCCTGCACATCGCTGGATTGTGAGCTCAAGTGAGTATTAGGAGGGCTGTGAGGAGGGGGGCAGCACACAGAAGGTATTTTTTATCTTCAAGCTTAGAGTGCATGAGGGTATAACATCTTCAGCTTTTACAACCTCTTTAGGCTACAAAACAGATAATTATATTTGACATTAACCGGTTCCCGACCGGCGCACGCCGATGTACATCGGCAGAATGGCACGGTCAGGCATATTGGCGTACAGGTGCGTCCAATCTTTATTGCCGCCCTGCCATCGCTCGCGTGCCGCAGCCGGCACGCTCTTGTGCCAGTCGGGACCCCCGTAAGTCCGGTCGCGAGTCCCGCAGACTCGATCCCCACGGCCATACCCGCGATAGTCTCACGGGGCGGCTGAATGGAGAAATGCTGTTGTAAACGGCATTTCCCCATTCTGCCTAGCAACTAGTGACGCTGATCTCTGCTCCATGTAATTGGAGCAGAGATCAGTGTTCACTAAATGAAAGCCCAGCCCCCCACGGTTAGTAACACACTCCTAGGAACACTTAACCCCTACACTGCCACCCACTGGTTAACCCCTTCACTGCTAGTGTCATTTACACAGGAATCACTGCATTTATATAGTGATTAGATATATATATAGATATTTATTATAACAAAAAGTAAAAAATAATGTGTTTTTTTTCAAAATTGTCACTCTATTTTTGTTTATAGCGCACAAAAAAAAAAAAACACTGGGGTGATCAAAAGAAAGCTCTATTTGTAGGGAAAAAAATGATGTCAATTTTGTTTGGGAGCCACGTCGCATGACCGCGCAATTGTCAGTTAAAGCGACGCAGTGCCGAATCGCAAAAAGTGGTCTGGTCTTTGACCAGCAAAATGGTCCGGGGCTGAAGTGGTTAAGTCGCTTTATCACATAGAAATGTATCAGCTATCAGCCTATCAGATATCATATTGTCAAACAACAGCTCCTCACCTCCTCCCCGGTGCAATTCATGCCCAGAAGAAATTAACCTTCCGTTCAGCAGATATCAATCCCCTGGCAGAAATTAATCTCCTTACCAAAAATGTCACCTTCTCAAACTTATATACAACCTCCTCCAGCAAAAATACAAAACGAAAAGCCAAATATCTAAGCCCTTGTACACACGGTCAGAGATTCCGACAAACAAATCCGTCGGAGTAATTCCAACGGATTAATTCCGGAAGAGGTCCAGAAGTGATGGGTGCATACACACGGTCGGACTAAGTTGTGGGAAAATCCGATTGTACATAACGCGATGACGTTATTTCGTTACGACGGGACTACGTTCAGGCTAGTAGCCAATAGCTTTGGTCTAGGAATTTGATCTGAGCATGCGTGGCACTTTGTCCGTAGGCTACACATGATCGGAGTATGTCCGATCGGAGCATTTTGTCTGAAAACTTTTGGAAAAGTTGGTCCGTCGGATATTCCGATGGAAACAGTCCAATGCATACCACACACAGTCAGAATATCCGACAAAACGGTCTGATAGGACACATTCCGTCGGAATCTCCGACCGTGTGTACAAAGGCTAAAACCTCCAACCAACATAAACTTACTCTGCAGAAGACGTTTATACCCATTCCCAAGTAGAACTTGACTCCCCTTGGTGATTCTGTATTTCATACTGGGAAAAGACCACACAGCTCCCAATTACTTATTCTTCGGTCAATGGATTGGGCCTGTAGAACACATCTCCAGCACTAGAGAAAAAAGTGTGCTTGTGTTTCCCAAGAAGGAAAGAAGTACAGATTTACAGCCAAAGCCAGTTGATCTCTAAGGCAATCTAGGCAGAGATCTAGGGACTGGTGAATGTCAGGGGTCCCAGCTAACATGTTCATACTGCTGTAGTAAACCAGGAGGATAAATTAGCCAAACCTGTGTAGCTATCTGTCCAAGGGAAGATGCCCGTGTTGATATTTCATGAAGTGGGCCATGCCAATACAGTCAATGGAAATGGGGCAGCTACTCTGTGCCAATTGCAATACTTATCAATGTTAATTGAAAGGAAGGCGGGGGCTCAATCTGCTACTTCACTAGTGGCCCATTTGACCGTAATCCTGCTCTGGTCACAGCTTCTGTCATATTTCCAGACATAGGGGGAGTAACTGTTGCAATGCTGAAAAATTCTTGAGGCACAGGCTCCGATTACCCAGGCTTGCAATACAATATAGCAGAACTGATAAAATTTGAAAATAAGGTGCTACACCCCAAAAAATTTGTGAATCAGTAGCCCAAAACCAAATACAGTACATGTATATAAGAATAGATAGCACCAAATCCCTTTAACTCAAACTTAAAGAGGAATTGCAGTCTGCTCACATAATTTGTAATAAAAACATATTTGCCATTCTGAGCTCCAACTACTTTGCATATTATTTTATATATCCACTTTCAGCTCGGACCATTTTGCTGGCTTAAGACCAGACCACTTTTTGTGATTCGGCACTGTGTCGCTTTAACTGACAATTGCCCCATCGTACGACGTGGCTCCCAAACAAAATTGACATCCTTTTTTTCCCACAAATAGAGCTTTCTTTTGGTGGTATTTGATCACCCCTGCGGTTTTTATTTTTTGCGCTAAAAACAAAAATAGAGCATAAATTTTGAAAAAAAAAACGCATTATTTTTTACTTATTTGTTATAATAAATATCCCCCAAAAATATATATAAAAAAAATTTCCCCTCAGTTTAGGCCGATACGTATTCTTCTACATATTTTTGGTAAAAAAAAATCGCAATAAGCGATTATTGATTGGTGTGCGCAAAAGTTATAGGGTTTACAAAATAGTGGATAGTTTTATGGCATTTTTATTAATACTTTTTTTTTACTAGTAATGGCAGTGATCAGTGATTTTTATTGTGACTGCGACATTACGGCGGACACATCGGACATTTTTGGCCCTTTTTTGGGACTATTGTCATTTATACAGCAATCAGTGCTATACAAATGCAGTGATTCCTGTGTAAATGACACTGGCAGTGAAGGGGTTAACCAGGGGATGGCAGTGTAGGGGTTAAGTGTTCCTAGGGGTGTGTTACTAACTGTGGAGGGCTGGGCTTTGTGTTAGTGAACACTGATCTCTGCTCCAATCACATGGAGCTGCGATTAGCATCACTTGTTGCTAGGCAGAATGGGGAGATGCTGTTTACAACGGCATCTCCCCGTTCAGCCTCCCCGTGAGACGATCGTGGGTATCCCCGCGGCGATCAAGTCTGCGGGACCCGCGACCGGACTCACAGGGGTCCTGACCGACACGTGAGCATGCCGCCGGCGGCGCGCATGCGATGGCAGGGCGGCATATAAAAATGTACGTACCTGTACGCCAATATGCCTGCCAATGCCATTCTGCCGACGTACATCGGCGTGTGCCAGTCGGGAACTGGATATACTGTGATTCTGTATTTGCCAGATATGCTGCAGAAATCTCCCTCCACTAAGTCTGGCTGCGTCCATTTTAACTATGGGCAACTGAAGCTGCTACCTGTTCACTTCCTAGATTTACACAGAGGCACACCTCCAGCTCTGCAGCTCTCATTGACCCTCCTATGACTCCCCCCGCCTTTGCAAACTCTTACGAGAGTGAGAGCTGTGCATGATGTCATAAGCCTAGGCTAATGACCAGACAAGAAACAGGAAGTGGGCTGTATGAGGTATTTACTGGCAGAAAAACATTTTTTTACTATCCAAAGTTAAAACAAAAGGGCAGAAGATTTAATAGATGTGTAGCACTACCCCCGGAGGAGCCGCTTAAGTATGTTTGGTTCCATACTCCGCCTCTCAACCCTAAGAACAGTCTCAGCCCCCTCTGGCACACCTGGCAATAGTGTAAGTGCAAGGACCAATGAGAAACACACACACGTTATGATAAAACACAGAAATTGTCTTTACTGCAATATTTCTGTGGAAAAGAGTAACAAACAGTAACCATATATATTCAAGTAATGCAATTGGAGAAAAATAACTGATTAAAAGCAATATAGCTCGATACCATATTCAGGCTGCTTTCAGGGGATTCAAAACCTGAGACTAACCACAAGAGCAGAGGCAAACATTTCAATAACAATAAATCACAATATGTCAATATGTACCAAATTGGTTACCTTTACTCAGGTCGGCTCTATGAGTCCAGGCAGGAGGAGAGCAGAGGAATGACCCTCTTTGTTATAGGCCTCTCTTCTGTCCCCTGACACCACAGGCCCAACTTTATTCAAATCAACATGTAATGGCTTAACTTCCTAGTTAAACTGTCCCACACACACCGCTGCATATACAGAGACCTGAATATGTGTATGTGGATCCGTATGGCACTATTAGCTTCAGTCCTTTTGAAGAAAAGATAAGACTTTGAGTCTTCAGCTAGCCACTTTTGTTGGTGCACTTAAACTGCTGAATAGCAGGGCCAAACAACACAACTGGCCCGGATTATCAAGTGAGAAAGGCAAGAGCTTTCTCAGCAAGGTATACAGTGTCCCTGGGAATAGATGACCTTATTCTTTAGCCCTGTGGCACTACAATTGTCAGAAATATGACTAACAGCAATGATGTCTGTATACAGTGTTCATTTAACTTATTCTGTGGTGCAGTGTCCCTGTTTCCTGCAAATGGACAAAAGCCCCCTCACCCAATCCATCGGTCAAGGTCCAAACAAATTTTCTGGAACAAGCAGCCTCTCCTGGCAACCTGAATGGTCACCTCACACTGGAATGCTTCACCGTTGGTGCAAGTGCGTCTGGCAGCGGGGGCCTAAATCGCGCAGTGAAATCACCCAGGGAGCAGTACCTCTCCCCTAGGCCTGATCTTTTCCTCTGCCTCGTACTGTCTGAAAATCCCTCAGCAAAGCAAGATAGAGTCTTTAGTTACACTTCTCCAGAGCATGCTGGCTCTTGCAATTCCATACAGTTCAATCTGAATGTCAAACTTGAGTCCTGGAACTACAATTCCCTTTATGCTTTGCTCCCTCATGGTAATTACTCTGCTGACAAGATGTGATGACACAGAGTCTTAGCTGGCTCTAGAGGAAAACAGTGGCACTGCAACAATGTTGCAGAGTGTCTTCTAATACTGCAGGTAAGATAGCCAGCTCCCTAGCTACAGATGTTAAGTTAAAAAAATGGCTAAAGGTCCACTTTAAAGTCCATAAAGTAAACAAAAGTGTCTTAACACTGTGCAGAAGCAATACACTTGTGACTGTTCTTTATTCTTTCTATTCTGGTACATACACCACCACGTGTTGGAAAGACTGCAAACTCACCACATATAAACTACCTCTTATCATAAGAAAGTCAATAAGCACTTGTAAATTCCAGCAATGAAGATATCATAAGATAAAACTGTCAGTCTCCAAGAAGTGCTTAATACAGGGGTCCTCAAACTTTTCAAACAGGGGGTTAGTTCACGGTTCCTCAGACTGTTGGGGGACTATAGTTTGAAAAAAATATGAACAAATTCTTATGCACGCATTTATTTGCAGTGCAAAAAAACAGGAAAAAATCAATAAATCAATACAATATTAAAAATAAAGAACAATTTTAATCAATATAAACTTATTAGTATTTCCCAGAATCCCCTCATCACGGACTCCTCATCACAGACCCCCCCCCCCCCACCCCCATCACAGATCCCCCCATCACAGATTCCTCTCCATCACAATCAAAGTTTGGGTATTGGAACAAATGCCCAAAAATATGTCAGACGCAGAAAGATATTTTAAGCTTTGCAAACACAAAACTTTTTGGATATATTCCCTTGATGCCCTGTCACTTGGTGGAAGAAATGAAGCATTGGAATTGTCCACAATTTTATAAAACTATTTTTCAGATTTGGTTCGTTAGTTTACTTTTTTATATATATATATTTTCTGTAATATTGGAAGGATAAATTACATAATTTACCATAGAAGCTATCATATAATGTGTCAATAATTTGGATTTATGGAAATGTATACAAAATGATACAAACTAGTATGAAATATTAATTTTTAATCTTTATTTATACTATATTTTATTCTATTAATGTATTTTGGTATCACATATATCTCGGTTTGACAATTAGTTTAGATATTTAAATAACAAAGTATTTATCTGTAATTAATTTTAACCATGCTCTGGTGACACTAATATAATATAACATATATTAATTGTTTTTAAAGTAGTTTAGTTTTTAACTCATCTGTGTAGTATACCTAAGGGTGTTGCAATATCAGATTCCTTATATATATTTTTAATTTTTATGTATACATTTTGTGTGCAGAAAAAAAGCAAAAAAACACATGGATATTTGTTTGTTTTGAATAATTTTCCCAATTTTTCCTGGCCTTTTCTTTATATATTATTTCTTTATATATTTTTCCACAATTTTTATTCTTAGTATTTCTATCCATGTATATATAAGCCCAAACTAGGGAATCACTTTGCATTTGCAGTAATTAATAGGTTAAAAGTTTGCAGCTGTGTTTCAACTTGATAGTAATTGTTTTTACTGCAGTAGTTAGATGGCAGCAAAACTGGCCAGCACATTTAAGGCTGAATACAGCCTGAGTTCCCCTAAGCTTGAGGAAGGAGCGCGCCTGTTTGTTAGCAGTGCGCATGCTCCGAAACGTTGTCGCTATTTGCAGTGACGTCACCACGTTCGACGCCTGCATTTCACTGTGGACCTGAGCCAAGCCTCGAACTCGGTGTACGCGGTCAGAAAGGGAAGTTCTGCGAGTCGGGACCCTCCATCTGATGGGAAAAACATCTACAGGCTCTCCAATGCGTGCTGACGCTGCTGAGGACTTCTTAACTTGAAAAGTCCTGCCCTTTGTCCAGACCTGTTATGATTCTCATTTTGTGCGAATAAGGTAGCAGAGGGGAGGGGGAGTGCTGTGATCTTATGGAAGGGGCAGTCCACAGGCTGGGTAAATCACCCTGGTGGGCCGTATGCGGTCTGCAGGACATAGTTTGAGGACCACTGGCTTAATAGTTCATAGGCCTCATTTACAGTATGCTTCTCCCTCATAAACAATAAGCAACATATACAAGAATAAATCTCATAGTGTAGTAGTTTTATTGATAAAATAAACACATAAGGATAATAGTAAGTAATCCACTCACATTTTATAGTGCCATGAGCAGGCACCAGTATAGACAGCCATTGATACTAGAAAGAACAACCGCCCCACTGCTTTATGTCTTAGAGACGACATGCACTCCATGGACCGGAAGTCGTACCCTGGAAATTAAATCACTGGAAACCCAGATATGCGGCTAAACAGCAATGTGAGGGATGCCATAGCCACTTGCCATCATGACAGTTGTAAACTGGTTACATAGTGAAAGCCAGAGGAGATTGAGGAACATCTGTACCCCATTCTCTTGCGCAATTAGTGAATTCAAATTGGACAAGCGTTTAGAGACTTCTGGTTTTAGAGCTGTCATCTGTTGGCTACTATAGCTGGAGAAGCACCCAATGAAGCAAGATCTGTACTTTGTTAGTTTCAGTGGAGTACAGGGCTAAAATTTAGGTACGGGGACCTCCTGATGTCTCAGTAAAAAGTACCTGTCACCTGCCCATTCTATCACATATGGGGCGTATTAGCCTTCTTGTGATATCAATAAAGTTAACCAAAAAATAAATGACTGATTAAATTGAAAAAGTGTTGAAATAAAAAATGTATAATAAAATTAAAAATAATAATAATAAAAAAAATTAAAGCACATATAGCTGCAAGGAAGTATGAATTTTGAAATCTATGTCTCTGAACAAGGACTAAGTACAAAGCAGAGCTAAATAGATAATCAGTATCTATCACTGATTGTGAAAGGTTGCCATGCAGTGAAACATGATCAGCAACATAAACCCCAATTTTTGTACACATTATTAGTATAGCTGTGCTATATATAGTATTAGTATATAGTATTGCTGTGCTGCTTTGATTGAAACATGTAATGTATTTCATTTTATATTATTTCCTTGTTAGAAATATTTCTAGCATAGCTAGCTACCATGACGAGCGAGCGCCTCCCTCCTCCTGAACCGTACCAGGCCGCGTGCCCTCAACATGGAGGGGTGGGTGCTTTGGAGAAGCACCCACCCCCAAAGAGGACAAGGGGGCACTCTTTACGTCTAGAAGAAAAGAGATTTCATTTCCAAGGTTTCTACACAGTAAGAGCTGTGAAAATGTGGAATAGACTCCCTGCAGAGGTGGTTCTGGCCAGCTCAGTAGATTGCTTTAAGAAAGGCCTGGATTATTTCCTAAGTGTACATAATATAACCGGGTACTAAAATTTATAGGTAAAGTTGATCCGGGGAAAATCCGATTGCCTCTCGGGGGATCAGGAAGTAATTTTTTCCCCAGCTTTAGCAAATTGGATCATGCTCTGCTAGGGTTTTTTGCCTTCCTCTGGATCAACTGTGGGTATAGAATTGGGTATATGGGATTGTATGATATTATTATTATTATTATTTTTTTTGTGGTTGAACTAGATGGACTTGTGTCTTTTTTCAACCTGAGTAACTATGTAACCATGTAACGATTTAGCTGTGCATGATGTCATAAGCCTAGGCTAATGACCAGACAAGAAACAGGAAGTGAGCTGTGGTATTTACTGGCAGAAAAAAAAAATGTTTTACTATCCAACAGGGGCAGAAGATTTAATAGATGTGTAGCACTACCCCCGGAGGAGCCGCTTAAGTATGTTTGGTTCACTACGCTGCCTCTCAACCCTAAAAACAGTCTCAGCCCCTCTGGCAATATTGTAAGTGCAAGGATCAATGAGAAAAAACACACATGATATGATAAAACAGAAATTGTCTTTACTGCATTATTTCAAGTAATGCAATTGGAGAGCAATAACTGAGATTAAGAGCAATATAGCTCAATACCATATTCAGGCTGGACAAGCGTTTAGAGACTTCCAGTTTTAGAGCTGTCATCTCTTGGCTACTGTAGCTGGAGAAGCACCACATGGAACAAGATCTGCACTTTATTAGTTGCAGTGGAGTGCACGGCTAAAATTGTCTCAGTAGAGAATATCTGTCACCTGCCCATGCTATCACTTATGAGGATTATTAGCCTCCTTATGATAGCAATAAAGTAAAAAAAAAAATGACTGACTGACTACTTTGAAAAAGTGTTAAAATAAATTATTTTTAATAAAATTAAAAATAATAATAATTAAAAAAAAATGTAAAGCACTCTAGTGCCACACTGCATTCACATTGTGCTGCGTTAACTGAAAGAATGATGTATTCAATAATCATATAAGACATTTAATTCAGTATTTCCTTGTTAGAAATACTTATACCATATACTGCAAGGAAGTATGTATATTGCTATCTATGTCTATGAACAAGGACTAAGTAGAAAGTAGAGCTAAATAGGTAATCAGTATCTATGGATGATTGTAAAAGGTTGCCATGTAGTGAAACATGATCAGCAACATAGACCCACATTTTTGTACACGTGCTGTGCTTATTGCTGTGCTGCTTTGATTAAAAGAACAAAATATTCAATAATCATGTAAGGTATTTAATTCTGTATTATTTCCTTGTTAGAAATATTTCTACCATAGCTACAACGAAGTATACATATATACATATTGACATCTATGTCTTTGTGCGGTATTTAACGGGTTTCAACTTGTTTATTTATTTATTATTTTATATATTTTTTTAGTAAGCCTGTCTATTACAATTTGCATAAATGCCCCTACCCTCTTGTTTATTATACTGTTACATTTTTAAAATTTATAATAAATATATTATTATATATATTTTATTATATCTTTTCATGTGACAACACTGAAGAAATTACACTTTGCTACAATGTGTACAGCTTGTATAACAGTGTAATTTATAATCTATACATGTATAAATATGTAAATAAATATATAATAATGCATTGGTAACCTGTAAAGGTTTTTAAATAATAATCTATGAAATTGTATTAGATATCGTAGCTTTTCGCCATTTCACAGGCACACATAATTTTAAGTGTTGACATGTTTGGTATCTACTGTATCTAATCAAGGCAACCTCATCTTTTATGTTTTACCAAAATATTGGGTATTATATTGTGTTTGTGTGCAATAAAAAAAGTGTATTTTTTCCTGAAAATATGCATTTGATAAACAGCTGCCTTAATAATGTGCAACATACAAAATTGCAACTACCACCATTTTATTCTCCAGGGCCTATTCGTTCAGAAAACATATAATATTTAGGGTTCTAAGAAATTTTCCAGCAAAAAAAAATACTTATTTTAACATGTATGTGAAAATGAAAAAGACACAAAGTGGTATAAAGTGATTGGCTGGCTATGGGGGCACTCATAGAAGAGGAGGAGTGGACCCCAGAAGAGTAGGGTTGGGGCTGCTCTGTGCAATACAATTGCACAGAGCAGGTAAGTATACCATGTTTATTATTTAAGAATTAAACTTTTATGTCTTTACAACAGCTTTAAATTTGGAACTAAAACGTTTATTATTTTATTATTGATTCCTCTATTGTTGATGCAGACCAAGCATGTACAGTCAGCTGACACCACGGTCAAATTCCTCATCTACTGAAATGCAGAATATGCCTAAATGGCTTCTCAGTAGTTCTTTAAAAGTGTTTTTTTTACCCTAACTTGCAAATATTTTTTTGAATTAAAACTTGAAAGTCATAGGGTTATATTTCAGTAACCGGTTCCCGACCAGCGCATGCCGATGTACGTCGGCAGAATGGCACGGGCAGGCAAATGGGCGTACCTGTACGTCTCTTTAAATTTGCCGCCCTGCCATCGCGAGCGAGCCACCGGTGGCGCGCTCGCGTGCTGGTCGGGACCCCCGTGAGTCCGGTAGCGGGTCCCGCGGACTCGATCGCCGCGGACATAGCCGCGATTGTCTCGCGGGGCGGCTGAACGAGGAAATGCCGTTGTAAACAGCATCTCCCCGTTCTGCCTAGCAACTAGTGACGCTGATCTCTGCTCCATGTGATTGGAGCAGAGCTCAGTGTTTACTAAATTAAAGCCCAGCCCCCAACAGTTAGTAACACACCCCTAGGAACACTTAACCCCCTACACTGCCACCCACTGGTTAACCCCTTCACTGCCAGTGTCATTTACACAGGAATCACTGCATTTATATAGCAGTGATTGCTGTATAAATGACAATGATCCCAAAAATGTGTCAAAAATGTCCGATGTGTCCACCATAATGTCATAGTCACAATAAAAATCGCTGATCGCAGCCATTACTAGTAAAAAAAAAAATATTAATAAAAATGCCATAAAACTATCCCCTATTTTGTAAACGCTATAACTTTTGCGCAAACCAATCAATAATCGCTTATTGCGATTTTTTTACCAAAAATATGTAGAAGAATACGTATCGGCCTAAACTGAGGGAAAAAAATGTTTTTTTATATATTTTTCGGGGGATATTTATTAACAAAAAGTAAAAAATAATGCGTTTTTTTCAAAATTGGCGCTCTATTTTTGTTTATAGCGCAAAAAATAAAAACCGCAGGGGTGATCAAATACCACCAAAAGAAAGCTCTATTTGTGGGAAAAAAAGGACATCAATTTTGTTTGGGAGCCACGTCGCATGACCGCGCAATTGTCAGTTAAAGCGGCGCAGTGCCGAATCTCAAATAGTGGTCTGGTCTTTGACCAGCAAAATGGTCCGGGGCTGAAGTGGTTAAATACTTTATGAGTTTTAAGTTCTTTAAGATATTTCAAGGGCCACTATTACTATTAATACATTCAACACCTGTTTTATAACATTCACTGAAATTATTACATTTGTGTGAGGATATTTAATGTGCAGAAAAGTGTGTTTCCCAGTGTTTGCACCGTACATAATTGCCTACCTAAGCAAACATCTGATGCTTTATTATTTGTGATTCATAAAAGTACATTTTGTACGGGTTCTAACTTTCAAAGGAATGGACAGATACATCATAGCTCCCAACTGTCCCTGATTTTGAGGGACTATTCCAGATTTGAAACAAAGTCCATCTGTCCCTCTTTCCTCCTCATTTGTCCCTTATTGTGGTCTGATCTATATAGTTGTTTATAAAATGCCCTATTTATATGTCAAAAAGTGTTTCCCAGTGCTAAAACTTTCATCCAAATTCTAAATTGCTGCATTTGTAAATGTCAAACGCCAATGTAAAGGAATAGTAGTGGCAAAAAAAGCACTTGTGGGTTTAAATAATTTTTTTTTGGTATAATTCTCTTTTAAGGGGGTGTGACAGGGGTGTGTCCTATTCCAACGTACTTTTGCTAATAGGTGTTCCCATCTCAAAAAGTTGGCAGGCATGGATACAGTGCAACCATGATCTGAGCACCATATGGCACCTATAGGGCCCTCTCTAAACAGAAATGTTCTGCTTGATTGTACTGTATGTTCCTGTTTATGACAATGGAAAGGGAGAAGACAAATAGCACAATAATTTTTTTCTAAATAATCAGGTTGCACAAATTTAATCTCAAGTCTATGAGTAGCTGTCATGACTCTGCAGTAATATTTTCATGCCCTGTCTGTCTCTTACCTGGACTGTGTATCAGCCTTAAGCCCTGTAAACGCGATCGGACTTTCTGACGGGAAATTTTGGATGTCAGGCTGTTGGCAGAAAATCCGACCATGTGTACGCTCCATCGGACAAATGTTGTTGGACTTTCCACCAACAAATGTTGGCTAGCATGTTTTCAAATTTTCCACCAACAAATGTATGTTGTCGGATTTTCCGATCGTGTGTACAAAAGTCTGTCGGACAAAAGTCCAAAGTACAAACAAGCATGCTCGGAAGCAGAAGCGGTCAGTCTTGTAAACTAGCGTCCGTAATGGAGAATTAACATTCGTGACGTGGCAAATTATGAAATCTCCAAATGCAGCGCACATTCTCTTCTTCTTTAATGGGATAATAATGAAGCTGCTTTGCTGGTGATACTGATGGAGTTATTGGAAACTAATTTTCAAAGGCTTTTTTCTTCTAGTGATATCAAAAAATAATATTATTATGCCCCAACCTTTGGCTTATCTCCTTACTATCCCTTGTTATCCTGGGCTGCTGCTTCCTCTCTATCCTCCTGTAGCCTACCATGAGCGTGAGCTGGGAGACCCTGGTGGCCACGACCTGGAATCAGTTGCAGCACAGTCCATCCTCACCACTAGAGGCTCTGCTGAACACCTGCTGTATCTTAGACCCTGCACCCTGGGGAATCTTAGGCTCTAGCTCCCAGTGGGATCCGTGTTGGTGCTCCAGTGAACCTGCCTTCCTGACTCCAACGGTGTGCATCTGTCACCTGGACTCAGGTGACCTAAAAAGTTAAAACTAAATATACAAGCAGAGGTTAATTCCAAATTTAATGTCAAATTGATACTGTAGCTAAAACAGACATGGACAGCTGATGCTATATGTACATTTTTCATAAAAATGCCTGCATTGGCTCTGTCCCTTCTGCCCCCCAATCCTTAGAGCAATACTAAACCCAAAAGCAATAATTTTTTGTATTGCAGCTTACCAATTCATAGATGTGATGGTTGTATTAGTTTTCTTTTTTTAGGTTTTCTTTCTTCTATTTTCATCTGGTGATCTGGCCAATAAGTCTATTGTTTTTCAAAGTCCAAACACTCTTGCAGATGTATCAGTTAGAAAGATGAGACAAACCATTTATCACTGGCAGGGGTGCTCACAATGACCAGCTGTCACTTATTTATATAAAATCTTTCATCCCAAAAGAAAAAAAAAGCGGTTGCTGCAATTGATTATAAAATGTTAGCTGGTGTTTGGCTTACATTTTTTGTGTATTCAAACCTGCTAGTCCATCTAAAACTCTCCTCTCCCAGACTGACAATGAGGCAGTCCAAAGGTGACCCCTGTGGTTCTTCATTCAGAGTGGGGGCACTGTAATACAGGCAGGGCCGCTCATAGAAATCATGGGGCCCTGTACAGCCTACCTGACAGGGCCCCCTTCAGCTCCACCCCTGGCTCCACCCGTGGCCCCTCCCCAGACCCCGCCTTGAAACTGTCTCTCCAGCACATTACGGCATTGATGGCATGGGTGACACTGTCTCTGCAGGCAGCACATGCAGTATGGGCCATAACGCATGTGCTACCTGCAGACAGTGCCACCCATGCCACCAATGCCATATTATGCTGCAGACAGTGCCACCCATTACACTAATGCCATAACGCATGTGCTGCCTGCTAACAGTGCCCCCCATGCCATATTGTGCTGCAGACAGTGCCACCCATGCCATATTGTGCTGCAGACAGTGCCACCCATGCTGACAATGGCATAATGCCATTGTCAGCATGGGTGACACTTTCTCAGCAGGCAGCACATGCATTATGGCAATAGCATCATGGGTAGAACTGTCTGCAGCACATTACGGCATGGGTGGCACTGTCTGCAGGCAGCACATGCGTTATGGCCCATACTGCATGTGCTGCCTGCAGAGACAGTGCCACCCATGCCACCAATGCTGTAATGTATAGATGCTGCTGCAGTAGTAGTAGATCTTGAATCCCCCCCAAGCAAGCACACACCTGTTAGACGGGTCCCAGGAGTCACTTTCTCCCTGATACTGCTGCCTGGACTGGAGTGTCCACAAACTATCTGATTCAGATGGCAGCTGCTTTTTTTTTTTTTTCTCCCACCGGCGCCGCCACTCTCCTCACTGCTTCTACTCTCAGGCAGAGTGAGGAACAGAGCAGAGGTGGAGGAATCACTCCGCGGCGCCAGGGAAGACACTACAGAGTACGCGCTGGCCGGGACTGGAGCCAGCATGAGGAGTGGGCGCGGAGGAGACATTCTGACATTCTTCCGTGCCCAAAATAGCAGAAATAGTCCCTCTCCCTGCCGCCACCTACATCCTAAAAAAAAATAATTAAAAAGTGTGGTGGGGGGACTGTTGGGGGTTGTGTGTGAAGCAGTCGTGATAGGTGGCCGGGGGGGGGGGGGGGGGGGCGATGTTAGGTCATGGTGACTGGAAGAGTTTTTTGGTTTTTTTTTACATTACATTAATTCATTTTCTGTTAAGGTTGCCCGGGCCCCCCTGCTGGTTGGGCCCGGTACAACAGGGCCAGTTGTACTGGCCTATCAGCAGCCCTGAATACAGGAGGTGTGTTACTATCCAGATCACCTGATGAAAACAGGGGAGGGGAAAGAGGGGAAGAAAACAAATGCAGCACATGTATGGATTGGAAAGCTGAAAAATATTACATTTTTTTTTTTTTTAATACTGCGATGGCTACATGTTGTCCAAGAAGAAAGAAGACCACGCTTTTCTTTTTGACTTTGCATTTGTACTCAAACTGCACCTTTACCTTATTCAAGACGTTCCAGTATACAAAACAGCAGCCAAATATAAATATGCATATTGATACTCTAAGCTCCGGATCAGATATTTCAGAAGTCCATTTGTAATACAACATACTCTCTCTATGGACAGTTTGATTAAGAGTAATTAAACTTATCCATAGATATTTTTGAATATTGTTTTCATATCCTGATTTTGGAAATTCAGATCCTGTTGTAGAAAAATCTGCAAACTATGTTTCTTTGATTTTACTTTCCTGTCTTCCTGCCTTCTTTCTAATTGGAACATTCTTTAATAAATTCTTGGAAATTCCTGTACATAGAAATTCCCCAACAAAAGGCTAAGGCTAAGTGGACAGCTATTTCTCCAGTCTAAAAATATCAGCACAATACTAAAAAAGTTAATGTATAGATTTCTGGCACGCTCAAGTGCACATCATCATTTACAATAATATGCTACTGTTATTGTACATTTTTCAAGCTGATGGTGCAGAAGGGAAAATGACCCTTTGTTTCTTAATGATGAAAGCCAAAAGAGTTCCTAACTTATCATACATTACGCTTGATGAATAAATAAGAAGAGTGCTTGGTTGCAGAGTCAGTTTATCTGAGCTGAATCAGCAATCATGGGGATTTCCAAATTTTTTCAACCTGCAGGATATTTTCTTCTAGTACTGACCTCCAATGTTCTCTTTTAGAAATCATACAATGACAGACACTGTGGATTGTCAAAGTGTGAGGAAGCCAGGCTGTACGTTTTATTACAATGTAGCTAGGTATTGACATCAATTTTGGGCTCATGTGACAAGGGTAGCAATAGTAAGCGCTGGTATATCCTGTAGCAGTTTTTTTTCTTAATCTCTCAACTTGCTGATTAAAGTGTCTCAGTGGCTTACAAAAAAAAACACCCTACAAAGAAAACATTCAATACATACAGTATCTGTCCCACTGCCCACTCTGTGCTGAAAAGAGAAGCTCAGGCCGACCATAGACGGTTTGAATCTTGGCCGGTTCAGCTGGGACCGGAGGAGATTCAAGACATGTATGGGCAGGCTGAATGTATTAAGTTGATTGATCAAGTTAAGTACAACCAGCCTGCCAGATTCACTTGCGATTATTGCTAGTGGCTGCTTCCCCCACCTGGAGAAGACAATTGCTTGGCAGGAGGGATTCCCCTGTCAGCACTGCCTGTGTTGATGGGGAAATTATGGTTGCAGGAAAGAACTCGAACCGTTTTTGGACGGCCTTACTGAATAGTGTTTAGCATTCAACACTCTTATATTCCTCTGTGCTGTGTGGTTTCCTCTTCATCCCCTACATTGTCGAAGGCCACAGCAGTGACGTAGGGGGTGGCAGGAAGAACCACAGACTGTAGCGGAAGACGAGGCATCCGACACACCCAGAAATGGGCAGCACAATGCCTGCCCGCACAGGGGTCATAGGCTCAAATCCCAACCATAACACTACCTGTCTGGAGTTTGCATGTTCTCCCTGTGTGGGTCTCCTCTGGGTATTCAGGTTCCCTCCTGTCCAAAGACATGCTGGTATGATAATTGGCTCCCATCTAAATTGGCTTTAGTATGTGAGATAGGGGCCTTAGATTGTAAACCCCCTGTGGGCAGGGACTGATGTGGCCTGGTGACACAGAGTAAAAAGGAAAGGAAATGAGGGCTTGTAGATAATCTTTTTTTTCTGGTGAATCCATTTGTTCATGATGTGCTGTCTGCTCTAGATGAAGACCAGTCTCCTGAAGCTCCTTTTCTCTGGTTGTGTGGCCACCCCTCTAGCTGAAATCAAGTGAAAAACAGAACCAGATGCTACTGCTGGTCCTGCATTAAATCTGATGATGCATTTGCACTGTGCAAAATCAATCAGCTTTCAGGTTTATTTTAATAAAGCTTAAAGTTATTGTAAAGGCCAGTTTTTTCCCTATAAAAATAACAAACATGTTATACCTACCAGTTGGTTTTGCACAGAGCAGCCTGGATCCTCCTCTAATCAGGTCCCTCTTTGGCTCTCATGGCCCCTCCCTCCTGTCCAGTGCTGCTTGCTGTGGGGGCACCTGAGCTGAGTCACAGCTCCCTGTGCCAATTCAGACACAGAGCCCGACCTGGCCCCGCCCACTCTCTCCCCTGATTGGCTATCTGACTTTGATTGCAGTAGTGGGAGCCAGTGGCGCTGCCGCTGTGTCTCAGTCAATCAGGAAGGAGAATCTCGGATTGGCTGAGGAACTCATGGATATAGCTAGACAGAGAGTCACCTCAGGTAAATGTTAGGGGGGGGGGGGGGGGGCTGCTGCACCCAGAAGACTTTTTTATCTTAATGCATAGAATGCTTTTACAACCCGTTTAAGTGAACAAGCTGAAGTTTGAAGCTTATTGGCTACCATGCACAGCTTCACCAGATTTTGCACTCTCCAGTTTTAGTAAATCTCAGCAAAAAAGTCCACTCGCTAAAAGGGAGCAAGAACAGACTGCCAGCTGCCACTGGACAAAGTAACAAGATCGGTATACATCTGTATATGCCTCGCCTTAATATAAAATGAGGACTATATATTGCATAAATTCTTTCCTAACAGCAGCCAACACAAGCAGCGTGTTTTTACTTTTTGAGCCTAAAAGTCTGTTTTATACACTACTGTAGCGAAACAAAACGTATTTTTATTCTTTACAAAATAGTTGTAAAGGCAGAAGGTTTGCATTCTATGCATTAAGGTAAAAAGCCTCTTGATCCAGTAATGTCCATGAAAGCCACGGCTGTCCGGGACACTCCCTCCTGATTGGCTAAGAAACAGCTGTGGGGCCATTGGCTCCCATTGCTGTCAATCAAAATCAGTTAGCCAATGAGGAGAAAGAATGGCAGGGCCGAACTACAGCTCTGTGTCTAAATGGATACACTGAGCAGAGGCTCCACTTGGGTGTTCCCATAGCAAGCTGCTTGCTGTGAGGGCACTCAACAGGTGGGAGGGGCCCAAGAAAAGGAGGATCTGGGCTGCCTTGTGCAAAAACACTGCAGGTAAGTATAACATGTTAATTATAGAGAGAAAAAAAAAAGCGAGACGTTACAATCACTTTAAGTGCTGATTCCTATGTGCAGTAGTCTTTTACAATCATTCAGACGTTACTCTAAAGTCAAATTAGGGCAGGATGCATCAGCGTTGCCTGACTATTGAACTTCTGATAGTTTGACTGCGCTGACGCTTGCTGGTTCTATTAGAAGGTGGTGGGTCACTATAGTAATTGATGAAGAAAGACAGCAACTTGTTGCAATGGTTCCCGAGTGAGTCTATTTAAGTGTGTGTGTAGTACGCGGCTCCGTACACACTGATGAAGTCCCGCTAAGGACATAACATGTACGGGGAAGTAGCCACGTGATATCACACCGTTGCCATCTTCTTTGTATTGCGGACTCTATACTTGCACTTAGTTTAAGTGCCGGACTTGTACGTTTTTTAATCTTTGGTTCTAATAAATGATGGCGTAGCAGAGAGTACTATATTCTTTTTATTTGCTTTACATACTGGCTGTGTTATCTTCATAGAGGGATCGTTCCTTATTGGCCTTAAGAAGATATGCCCTGCTAAGGGCATGCATGATTGACCTACCTATTAACTCAGGGGCCATTTGTGTCAGGTGAGCAGCCAAATATGTCTATGGTGGAGGCCAGTGGCGGCTGGTGAAGTTTTAGGATGGGGGGGTGCCAGACCGCACCCTTCCTTTTTTACCCCTCCCACTTGTTGAAAACGGGCATGGTTTCAGCAAAATAGTGGGCGTGGCTCTAAGGTGGTGTGGTTAGCATCTGAGATGAACGAGGGATGGAGGGAGAGGGAGAGAAGGATGGAGGGACAGCAGGCCCAGATCCTATACAACAATAGAAATATGTGTATTATAGAAAGTTTAACAATCAGCAGATAAAGATATCTTCGAAACACCTGGTGTTAGCACTTCAATCAACCCGGCACCATGGTTGTTATGGTGTCAGAATAATTGAAGCACATTATTTCTATTATTACATTGTAATATAAAATTAAATCTTTCAACTCACTATAATGCAGAATCAGTGGGAGCCCTGAGCGTGCCACTAGCCACGTCACCTGCCACCAGATGCCATCAGATGTCCCCACGGAGTGCATCCTTACATTAGGTGCCCCCAGCCGAGTGCCTACTTACATGCAGCCTGTGTTCCATCAAATGCAACCTGTGCCCCATAAAATGCAGCCTGTGTCACATCAAATGCAGCCACATCAAATGCAGCATGTGTACCATTAAATGCAGCCTGTGTCCCATTAAATGCAGCCTGTGTCCCACCACATGCAGCTTATGTTCCACCAAATGCAGCTTGTGCCCCATTAAATGCAGCATGTGTCCCACCAAATGTACCTTGTGTCCCACCAAATGCAGACATTGTGCCGATCAAGCTCAGCCACTGTGCCCATCAAATGCAGCCACTGGGTTTGATGGCACATTATTTTTGGCAAATATTTTTTCTAAATACAGCTAATTGAGAAAAATCACGTATCGGGGTACCAATAACTAACTTAGAAAGGTGGTATAAGCAATTCCCTACTCTACAAGCAATTTTATTCCAAGAATATGGACCCAAAGTGACCATAAAGCGCTGTCTTTAGAACCTGCAAATGTAAGTTTAAAAGTCATACATTATCTTTGTTTTGGTTTTAAAATAAATGGATAAATGGTTCTACACTTTCCTTGACCATTGTTTTTTCTGGGTCTCGGCAACTGAGGTTTGAGGATTATCATTTGAGAGGACAGCGGTTGGCAGATTATATTATTGCAAATGGTGACATCATGAATATTATTGGGAAAAGGGTGGTACCCTAAGACACCAAAGGCTTATTTTCTAGATGTGGTTGGTAAGTGTACAATTTATACACACTGTGGTGGAGCACTAATCTAAGGAGCACTTAAGGCACTTTTAACACCAGAAGCACGGCGGTTGAAATTCTTCAGCAAAGACTATTTATTATTTCTTTTTTCTTTTTCTTTTGGACTGTTGAGTTTTTTGAAAATTCTACATTTTTTTTTGTTTGTTTTTCTCACGATTATTGGATCGGTATTTACATATTGTTTATGTGCATATCACAGATGTGTGCTAGCGCCTTACCTTTTATTTTTTCCCAATAAATTAAACTCGTTTTTTTTTAAGTGAAGAAGTGTTGAAACTTTTGACAATGTTTTCCTTGCTGTCTGTGTCTTCCTGTCACAATGGAATCCATTCTCTCCTCCATTCTTCCTGGTGTCACAGGGACAGGATGTAAGGGATAAATCAAAAGCAGACTGTAGTTATTTAAAACCCCTGATGTTTTAAATTCTCATTCTGCATGCTTGCAGTGCTTAAGGAATGAAAAATGAGTTCAACTTTAAAGTATAAGTTCACCTTTTTGCGCAGAATTTCACTTTTCATAATAGATACAGTAGAAGTGTGTTTTTTCCTCACGTACCTTATCCGCGGGAGGTTTAAAATCTTGTCAGTTTATTTGGATTTTTTAAATGATTTATTAAATTCCATCACTTCCTATAGGTCATATATCAGCATTCACTTCCTGTAGGCCATCTCCCAAAAGCCCTCACTTCCTTGTTGCATCACAGAGGAACATACAGTTCACCACTGTGGACCACATCTCCCTCATTACAATACTATCTTCCACCCACTTCCTGTAAAATCTCCTTTAGATCTCCCATCAGATATGTAGTACAAAGGCCTGTCTGATTTGATACAAATTTTATGGATTGGTCAGGTGGGTCCTCCTAAGCCATAGTCATGGTAAATCCTAAGAAAATTGTCCATAGATTGCCATCTTTATACAAGTACATAGGAGGGAGTGGGTGAAGATGCTCAGTTGTCAAGCCTTGTTCACATCTCCTATTGAAAGCTCATATGCGTTTGGTTGGATGTTTTGGAGCATTTTCACTCATTATTTATAGCGCAGCTCATTCAAGTGAACATGCGCAACTATCACCCCAGAGAAGCTCCAGAACTGTTTTTGGAACGGAGCATGGTGCATTACTGCAGTTTTTGGTGCGTTTGCTGCACTTGGGGTGCCTTAAGCATATAATGAAAAAAACACACTCACATTTAACGGTGTCCACCCTGACACCCAGGAATCATCTGTCGGTTGTAATGTGTAAACCACCACTGCTCTGCGATGAGAGCCTCTGATGATGTTCAAACTGAAAAGAAACACGTACATATAGGGGCGAGCGTGTCCTCTCTGGTCTGCAAGCACACCGGCTCTCATAGCAGAGGGGCAGTGGTTTACACAATAAAAAGGGCAGATGATTCCTGGGTGGCGAGATGGGCAGTGTTAAATGTGAGTGTGTTTTTTATATCTTTTATGGATTTTAAATAAACTATGGTAAACACTTTGAGATCCTTTTCTGTTTGATCCTTATGTGTATGAGAGCTGTATCTGGGTTCTGTGAGAGAGAGGCAGTAAGCAGAGGAAAGTGGCCATGCACAGCGGAGCTGTGGAAAAGCATTTGTAGACCCTCTTTAGTATATGTTAATGGGGGCCATCTTCATCTGGTGAGTTTGGACCCTTTGAGGTTGGGGAAGAAACACGCACAGAGTGGAATGTTAGCAGTGGAAAGCACTTTGTGATTGATTTTATATTTTAATCTAAGAAGAAAGGTATCACCTAATCACTAGTCTTGAGCACTGGCACTTTATGAAAGAGGATCTTTTGTTATCACTATGGACTTTTTTTTATTTTTTTCACTTACAGTGCTGGACCTTCAGAGCCCGTGCTGGAAATGGCGCATACGCGGGAGTGACTTAATCGTGGCTCTGGCCAATCACATAGCCGGAACTGGCGAACCTGGAAGACAGACAGGGGGAACAGGCCAGCCCTCTCAGCGGTGACTTTACAGCGCTGGAAGGCTTCGTTCCAAGGTGAGTATTTCATAATGTGCTAGTATATGATGCATACTAGCACATTATGCAATTGCCTTTGCAAGGTTTCTTTTTTTTTTTTGAACATCGGTGGTTTACAACCTCTTTATGCCCTGGTACTCTATTATTTGTTTAAAAGGTTTTCTGACTTTATGCACACAGATGAATTTATGAATTACGCTGATTTGAAGGTGTTTATTAGAGGGTGAGTGCGTTTAAACCACATTAAAAAAACATAGAAAGGTTACATCCACTGTCAGGTTTATTGCTGTCTGTATCTCCACTGAAGATATTTCCCATCACTTCCTGTCGCAGTGAGGCTACTGAAAACTAAAAGACAAGCTTTGATGCCTCACTTTTCTCTCATGATCTCACATTGTTTATTTCACATGCCACCTCTACCATTTATGTTTTTGTATCTGTTAAAAAAACAATTGTCTAAAAAAAAAAAAAAAAAAAAAAAAAAGATACATTTTGGCTGCTGTTGGATCAATCAATTTGTTTATTAAAACAGATTATATTTTGTAGAACTAGATATAGTCTTAAAAGGATTTTTACTACCAGATACTTTCCACCTTTCCTAATAGGGACTTATTAAAATATTTAATATATAGAAGCATCAATATGTTTTGGAGGGGGGGGGGGGGAGAGACCTCCCCTTCCTTTGGGGCTTGATCAGTCAATTTTAATAAACCCAGCAGGACACATTTTTGCTGTACTTTATTAACATTGACTGCTTAAGCCCAAAAAAGGGTAGGCTTTGTTCCCCTGAAACATGTTGGCTGTATTTTAGGCTCTTCACCATTAAATGTTTAAAAAAGTCCTTTAAGCAGTGGCGGCTGTTGTTTTTTTGGGGTGAGGGGGGCGTCAAACAATCCACCCACCGCCAACCCCGCCCTGGTCGATCAGGTCACACACAGCATTCACCCCCCCCCCATTCGGCACCTCCCTCGGGTCGGTCAGTCAGTAGTTGGGGCCCATCTCACGGGCAGATTCTCTCCGGGCTGCGGGCGGCTGCTTCCTCACTTCATCTGCTTCTCCACCCTCCTCCTCATGGTGGCCAATCCAATCGGATCTCCTTTTGGCCAATCAGGTGACCTTTCTCAGGACCTGCTTCCTGATTGGCCGGGGGGACAATCAGTGATACAATAGTAAATAACTGGTTGGACTTCGGGCGCAGTGCTCTGTGTCCTGTGCCCACCGTTTTTTGGAGCCTATTAGAGCCTCTGGCTCTAATCATGTGCTTAAAAAAAAACCCTGATCGGAATCCATGCGTTCAGTGCCCGCGATGTAGATCCGGGGGCCGGACGCAAGGATGGGGGGTGGCGCCTGTGCGCCCCCTATGAACGGGCCGTCACTGACTTTTAAGTGAAAATAACTTTTATACTAAGCACTCCTCCGTACACATCCAAGAATGTATCATCTGCCGAGTGCTCCCTTTGTTGCTATCAGAGTGGTAGCAGCCTAGGAATAGAACAGCCACACTATATTTTAATCATGGTTCTGCTTCTTTGAAGGTAAAGGCACTTTAGGGTATATCCATCAGAACCAATTTTCATAAAATGTTATGAAGATAAAGGTGCTCTTTAGGCACAAAAGAATGCACATTAACATGGTATATTATTATCTATTATGAAGCGGCCATCCCAATTATTTTCTTTCCTAGAGACCATTTTAATTATAGTGTTTACAGATATGCTTACAGTGATACTTCCTCTATCGACAGAAAATACAAATGGCAATGCAAACCACCAGACAAATCAAAATCAGTATTGAACATATTATTAGAGTCAGCATGATTATGTTTGGTAAGGCAGAAGATTCACTGGTGGGTTTAGTTGATGCAGAAGTGGTGATGGTGAACTTTGGTGTGTTGGTTGTAGTCGCTGCAATAGTGGTTTCGGTGGGTAGCAGAGTCGGTAGAGGTGGAACATTATAGAAAACAGACTGTGCAATGTTAGATATATCAGATTTCTGAGATGCTTTGTCGATGGCAATTATAGCAAAAAAAATGGCAGTTCCATTTTGTATATTAACATTTTCAGGTACAAAAGTAAAACTCTCTTTTGATCCAGCGGGTGATGGTATGAGTCTGTCAGAATTGACCAGAGTACTGCTTTTAAAGTTGTCTTTGAGTTTCTTAAGGTCAGTGTTCCATCTTAATTCATATGCTGATGCTAAAAATATTAGGAATATTGTGTTATGAAAGAACTAAAAAGTCATAAAGCATGTTATATGTGGTATACTTTATTAGAAATATTTTTATCCAGCAGATATACTGAAAATGAATGTGTTATGTTTTATTATACAAAGAAAAAAAAACATTTAGAGTGCAAATTGTAACTGTACTTATTATTGAAACTGAGCACATCAATTAAATTATGCCCACATACCTTGTATTTTCTACCAAGCAACCCGGAAAGCACTGAAAGCCACGGCAATCTATTGTAAATACTAAGATAATTTCATGACGTCGGTGCTCAGCCAGTCTCCTACTGCCTTGCTAATGGTTAATGAGGCCATCCATCTTCTCAAGGACTAACGCCACTTTCACACTTGTACGACTTGTCCTACGACTTGGGACTGCAAAGTCATGGGACAAGTCATTCCCCATGATTTCCAACGACTACCACTCATATTACTACAACTTCAAGTCGGGCCAACTTCAAAGTAGTCCCTGCACTACTTCGGTCCAACTTTGATGTGAGTTACACAGGCATTCCCAGAAATCTCTGCAAAAATCGCTTCAAAATTGTGTCAAAATTGCGGCAAAATCGGGCGACTTTGAAGTCGTGGTAGTGTGAAAGGGGCCTAAAGGCAGCTTTAACTTCATGAAAAAAATAATATTTGCATAACTGGTTCTTCCAGGTTCTGGGTCTCTTGGATCATTCTCAAAATGACACACGTAGGCATCTCTGTAATAATTTATCTGCTGAATTTAGTTTTTTAGGAATTCGCTTTAAATTGTAGGTATATCCAAATATATACAGTATCTCACACTTTGCTACCATGCAGTGAGTGTACAGCTTGTATAACAGTGTAAATTTGCTGTCCCCTCAAAATAACTCAACACACAGCCATTAATGTCTGGCAACAAAAGTGAGTACACCCTAAGTGAAAATCCAAATTTGTCCCAATTAGCCATTTTCCCTCCCTGGTGTCATGTGACTCATTTGGTGTTAAGGCTCTCGCTCTCTCATACTGGTCACTGGAAGTTCAACATGGCACCTCATGGCAAAGAACTCTCTGAGGATCTGAAAAAAAGAATTGTTGCTCTACAGAAAGATAGTCTAGGCCAGTGATGGTGAACCTTGGCACCCCAGATGTTTTGGAACTACATTTCCCATGATGCTCATGCCCTCTGCAGTGTAGTTGAGCATCATGGGAAATGTAGTTCTAAAACATCTGAGGTGCCAATGTTTGTCATCACTGGCCTAGGCTATAAAAGACCATACAGCGGTTTAACAGGACAGGTTCCACTCAGAACAGGCCTCACCATAGTCAACCAAAGAAGTTGAGTACACGTGCTCAGCGTCATATACAGAGGTTGTCTTTGGGAAATAGACGTATGAATGTTGCCACCATTGCTGCAGAGGTTGAAGGGGTGGAGGGTCAGCCTATCAGTGCTCAGACCATACACCGCACACTGCATCAAATTGATCTGCATGGTTGTCATCCCAGAAGGAAGACTCTTCTAAAGACGATGCACAAGAAAGCCCGCAAACAGTTTCCTGAAGACAAGCAGACTAAGGACATGAATTACTGGAACCATGTCCTGTGGTCTGATGAGACCAAGATAAACGTATTTAGTACAGATGGTGTCAAGCGTGTGTGGTGGCTACCAGGTGAGGAGTACAAAGACAAGTGTATCTTGCCTACAGTCAAGCATAGTGGTGGTCTGGGGCTGCATGATTGCTGCTGGCAATGAGGTACTAAGTTCATTCATTGAGGGAATTTATGAATGCCAACATGTACTGTAACATACTGAAGCAGAGCATGATCTCCTCCCTTTGGAGACTGGGCCGCAGGGCAGTATTCCAACATAATTATGACCCCAAATACACCTCCTAGCAGGGCTGGACTGGGACAGAAATTTGGCCCTGGACTTCATCCAGACCGGCCCACTTACATTTTGAGTGTCCCATCACCAGCCACTTACAACAGAGTGTCCCATCAGCACCACCTTACATCAGAGTGTCCCATCAGCAGCCCCCTTACACAGTGGCGTAACTAAAACCTTCAGGGCCCCGATGCAAGAAACCATGAAGGGCCCCCCTGAACCCCAGCCCTTCCCTCCAAGTCCGGCGGTGGAACTCCAGGCCGTGGTCACAGGTATGACCTTTGTGAGCCCTGTAGTTCCACCACTGGTATCGGTAGTTTTTTTTTATTCTTTTTTTTTTCATTTTTAGGTGCCCCATTGGGGGACTGTCCCTAGGCAGGATGGGGTCCCCGTCCCCAGAAGAGATGAGGTCCTTTTCTCCAGGGCAGATGAAGTTATGGCCCCCAGGTGAGAAGGGGTCCCTGTCCCCAGGGGAGGTGAGGGTCACTGTCCCCACGTGAGAAGGGGTCCCTGTCCCCAGGGGGAGATGGAGGTGGTATGTAATGGTGTGTGGGGGATGGGGTCCTCTCACTCACCATGACCAAGCTGTAGGCCGCGCACTCATCCATGTTGGCCTGGGCTCCATCCAGTGTGCTGGACGGGCGATCTGCATATTTCCCAGAAAGACCTTTCATCATCTGTGTATGACGGGGGAGGAGGGGGGCTGGCAGACAAGCCTGCAGTGTCCTCCGAGGGGGCTCTCATAGGGCTGCACTGCATCTGTGTGCTTAAAGTTTGTTTACCTGGGAGAAATATGCAGTGCAGTGCAGACTCGGGGGGGGGGGGGACTCTGGCTGGGGAGAACAGACATCGGACTGAGTGGCAATGCATGGAGCAGGAGAGGGGAAATCTGAGGAGCCGGCCGAGGACACAGGTGTGCATGGTGCACTGGTACCCCTAGCTGCCTATGCTTTTGCCGGCCATATGTAGAGGGGGCTGCATGGGCCCCCTGCATCACAGGGCCCAGTTGCGGTCGCGACTGCTTCACCCCTATAGTTACGCCCCTGCCCTTACATCAGAGTGTCCCATCAGCAGCTCCCTTACATCAGAGTGTCCCATCACCAACCCCCTTACATCAGAGTGTCCCATCACCAACCCCCTTACATCAGAGTGGCCCACTGACCCATCAGCCCACCGGGAAACTCCCAGTAGTCCCGATGGCCAGTACATGCCTGCCTCCTAGACAGAAGCTGAGGGTAAAGGTGATGGACTGACCAAGCATGTCTCCAGACCTAAACCCTATTGAGCATCTGTGGGGCATCCTCAAATGGTCTGTAACATCCACCAGCTCCGTGATGTCATCATTGAGGAGTGGAAGAGGACTCCAGTGACAACCTGTGAAGCTCTTGTGAGCTCCATGTCCAAAAAAGTTAAGGCAGTGCTGGAAAATAATGGTGGCCACACAAATTATTGACACTTTGGGCCCAGTTTGGACATTTTCACTTAAGGGTGTACTCACGTTTGTTGCCAGCGGTTTAGACTGTGTGTTATTTTGAGGGCACAGTAAATTTACACTGTTATACAAGCTGTACACTCACTACTTTACATTGTAGCAAAGTGTAATTTCACTGTTTTCACATGAAAAGATATAATACAATATTTACAAAAATGTGAGGGGTGTACTCACTTTTGTGAGATACTTTATATACAAAAAATGTGCTATTTCTTGACAGAGTAGGGTTAAAATCACTGTCCTATAGATTTTTGCTGTCTTTGTCCTGTTGGGGAGATTTTTCTTTCTCCTCTCTCCCAAATTCACAACATGAAATGAGAAGAAATCCCCTCAAAGTGAGAGTAATTCTCCTCTTAGCCCTTGTACACGCGGTCGGAGATTCCGACGGAATGTGTCCTATCGGACCGCGTTGACGGATAATCCGACAGTGTGTGGGCTCCATCGAACTGATTCTGTCGGAGTATCGACGGACCAAGTTTTCCAGCTGGGCTATAAATTTTTTCCGACAACATGATCCGATCGGACTTTGTCCGATCATGTGTAGAGAATTCCGATCAGACAAAGTGCCACGCATGCTCAGATCAAATTCCTAGACCAAAGCTATTGGCTACTAGCCTGAACGTAGTCCCGTCCTAACAAAATAACGTCATCACGTTAAGTACGATCGGATTTTCTGACAACTTTGTCCTACTGTGTGTATGCAACAGTTTCGGACAAAATCCATCGGACAAAATCAGTCAGACAAAATCCGACGGATTTGGTTGTCAGAATGTCCGACCGTGTGTACAAGGGCATAGACAGTTGTCACTAGGGATGAGCCCGATGTTCGAGTCGTTTGGATTGTGTCATTATAAGCTTTTCCTAAATGGTACAATACCTATTTTCAAAGATAATTACACTTAATACATGTTTTTACTTTAATGAAACGTTAAGATACAGTATGTTTGCAACAGTAAAGCTGTGTTCCTATGCGCTCCAAATTCCATAATATTATGTGAATTATGACAAAATAAATTACTAACCATTGCCTAGACCAATAGTCTCCAAACAGCGGTCTGGGGGTCATACGAGGCTCTTTGCTTGTTTTAGTCCCTTGGGGCACTATTTCATCCACTGATACCAACAGTGGAGCATAATTCGCCCCCACTGACCTGAATTAAGGGGCACAATTCCTCCTAATGACACCAATAATGAGGAAAGAATTCCTCTTATTGACACCGTTAGGATGCAATTCCTCCCAATGGCTATTAATAGTGGGGCAAAATTCCTTCCAATTACACCAATGATGGAGCATTGTATATTTTCACTGACATCGGGACCTTTTCTATTCCCAAAAGCCTTAGTCTGGCCCCCCAAATGTCTTAAGGAGCATAAACTGGCCCTTTGTTTAGAAAGTTTGGAGACCCCTGGCCTAGACACTTACCAAGACAAAAGCCTTCTGTGTACATCAATCTTGAGTTTTTTTGGTTTATAATTTTTTTTTTTATATATGTGTTATGTTTTATGTTTCTTGTTGAATTATGTGATAAAATAAATCGTGTCATAGAAACATGAAGGCTTCCACTGCTGACATCTGAAAATACTAGTGGACTGGCCCCCACAATAATCAAATTGATATGGTAATTTTTGTAACGACACCAAATAAAAACAAGCCTGCAGAATGAAGTAAGAATTCCTGCTGCTTTTTTTTTTTAGGAGAAGGCAAGCAATAGTAGCCAGTATACTTTCTCAATGCAGTTTTCCAAAGCATGGACTTGTCAATTTACTTGAGAAGTTTGTCTATATCTACTAAAGAATATTTTATAGTTTTTACTTTGCACTTTTAAAGTTTCTGTGCCATGTTTTTCAATTTTATTGCATAGAAGAAATTATCTTTAAAATATATTATTTGATGGATACTGGGACAAATCTATTAGCAATATCACGTGTCATGAGTCTTTTTGAAATGTGGCCTTTTTGCTTGTATCCTGGTTTACTTAGATACACTATATTGTCAAAAGTATTGGGACACCTGCCTTTATATGCACATGAACTTTAATGGCATCCCACTATCGAGTTGGCCCACCCTTTGCAGATATAAGTCCCAATACTTTTGACAATATAGTGTATCTCTTTTTTGGTCTGCCAACCAGTGCTTGCAATTGCAAAATCCTTATTGATAGCAAGACAACTGCTGGTCACACTCACCTATTCAGTGCTCCCTCTGCAGCCCAGCACATCTCAGGGCTTTTTGGCTTTTACCACCATTGCAGGTGGTGAAATCTATGCAGGAACAAGGCTTGCGCTGACAGTCCCAGCAGTGGCTTCTCTTGGTGTATAACTGTCAGACATCCCTATCTGAATGCTTGTTTCAGTCAAAGGACTGAAAGCTTTGAAGGAGGTAAACATGATGACCAGGAAACTAACATTTGCAGAATAAGAAGTATTAATGGCATCCTCCATCTCTCTCTTCTGAAAGATTTCCATTGATGCAGCAGCCTACATGTGTAGCACACTAACTTATGAAGGGCCAAAGGTGTCTTTGTAATAAACATAGTAGTTTCATTATTTTACTGTACCTTGTCCTTGGTCTAAATCATCACCAGTTGCTGTCCATGACAATACAATCCTGCGTTCCACTAACTGGGCCTCCAGATCATATATTTTCTCTGGTTTGAAAATATCTGGCTGTTCTACTGTTGGAACATTGGATACCAGAAAATAGCCGCCAGAAGCTGCCCTACTGAACGGTCCAACATCAAGCTGAATATCATCATTCACTGGAGGTTTTGGAGGGTTCATAGTGATTTTGCCTAAAATAACAATGTAAGCAATTTATTATTTGCAGTCTACTATAACTATAGCAAAATACAGGCAGTCCCCGAGTTACATACATACTTACAGGTTTACATATGACTCATACTTACAAATGGAGGGAGACAGCAGCAAGTGAGAGAAAATCTAATTCCTATAAGAATCCTTTCACACTGAGGTGTTTTTCAGGCGCTTTTGGGCTAAAAATAGCGCCTGTAACGCACCTGAAAAATGGCTCCCCTGCCCAAGCCCGAGTGCTTTCACACTGAGGTGTTTTTCAGGCACTTTTGGGCTAAAAATAGCGCCTGTAAAGCACCTGAAAAATGGCTCCCCTGCAGTCTCAGTGTGAAAGCCTGAGTGCTTTCATACTGAGGTGATGCTCTGACAGGACGTTAAAAAAACTTCTGCAAGCAGCATCTTTGGAGCAGTGAAGGAGCGGTGTAGACATCGCTCTTCCACCCCTCCTGCCCATTGAAATGCATGGGCAGCGCCGCCACACCACCAGCAAAGCGCCACTGCAGCGGCACTTTGTGGGTGATTTTAACAATTTTTCAGCTAATAGTGGGGGTTTAAACTGCCCTTAGGTCCCCTTCAAACAGAGGCAGCATCAGCAGCTCTGTACCATAGTTTTTGCAGAGGTTTTTGCCCGATAGTGGGGCACTTTTAACCCCCACTAGTGGCTGAAAAAGGGTTAAAACGACCCGAAAAGCGCCACTGCAGCGGCGCTTTGCTGGCGGTTCGGTGGCGCTGCCCATTCATTTCAATGGACAGGGGCCTTCATCGCTCCAAAGATGCTGTTTGCAGGAGTTTTTTTAACGTCCTGCCAGCACATCGTCTTAGTGTGAAAGCACTTGGGCTTTCACGCTGAGACTGCAGGGGAGCCATTTTTCAGGCGCGTTACAGGCGCTATTTTTAGCCTAAAGGCACCTGAAAAATGCCTCAGTGTAAAAGGGGTCTTATGCCCCATACACACTATCAGATTTTCTGCTGATTTTTTTCCTTCAGGTTTACCAAAACCATGTAGTACAAGGGCATGCCTCATATTATATGCTTTTGATAAATCTGAAGGAAAAACTCAGCAGAAAAACTGATAGTGTGTATGGGGCTTTACAGTTATAAGAGGAGGGGAGAGGGGGTTGGGACTTTATATGAGGCAATTAGTTCATCTGCCTCCATCCCTAATGTATATAATAAAAGAGGGGGGTTGATTGGGACTTTATATGAAACACGGCTAAGAGAATAAGGTATGCAATCACATGTTTGTTGATTCCAAACAGGTATACATAGGGGGTTATTTACTAAAGGAAAATCCACTTTGCACTGCAAGAGCACTTGAAAGTAAAGTTGCAGTAGATCCAAGGGGGACATGCAAGGGAAATAAAGAAACAGCATTTTAGCTTGCACATGATTGGATGATAAAATCAGCAGAGCTTCCACTCATTTCAGATCTATCCCTTAGATTTAGAGCGACCGCACATTCAATTCACATTGGTAAAAATATAACATGATAATCAATAGTAGCACCTTAACAGTTTAATGTACAAATTTGCAACATACTGTAGTTCACAGTATAATGGTAATAAAAACTTATATATATATATATATATAGTAAATTGTTCCAATAAATAAAGAAAATGATTATGTTAATGGTGATAATAATCAATTGTAAAATTAATACCGTTAGATCTCAAAATCACATGATTGCAATGATGTAGAATAAGGTTGGGGCTCTACACGTTTCGTGGAGATATCCACTCCTCAGGAGCGAAATGGATAAATCTATAATAAGACAAATGATGCAAAATGAGCAGATGGTTTTCCATCAGTGATCAACATGAGGGTAGTGTTTGAGCGCCAACTGCCGAGTGAAATTAAGTGTGCAGGCACTGACGCTGCCTCCTCCCAATCATGCAGTGTGACGGTGGCATACCGCGGCTGGCTGTAGGTACAAATACTGCACGTGGGTGGAGCACACACTTCATGTATCTTGAGACCCTAACACACTGGTTGTCACTTTTGTTTCTAAAAGGTTAAGATAATATTTAGTTTGTTGTGGTCCATTCACTGGGTCCACTTGGAATGTTCTCATGTACACAACTTTTCTGGTTCAGGTATGCAGGTCCTATTATCTAGTGCTTTCACTCTCCACTTGGCCTTTTTTCGACCCCATTACATGCCCCTTAGGCTGTAGCCCTCCAGTCTGCTTCCATGCAGTTCTTTTTTTTTTTATATATTCACACATTGTTCTCTTTCACAAAAATCCATTGGAACAGTCACAGAGATTGCACCGATATTTAATTGACAATTGGGGACTACACTACTACTTATGTTACCTGTATCACTTATTTGGGCCTTAGTGTGGCCATGGATGTGGGCCTCAGCTCCCAGGGGATGTAGTTTCCCATAGTACCTTTAGCAGTTCAACACTACTTTCTGTATACCTAACTTCTTTGTAGAGTGCTTGGAAATACCCTTTCCCTCCTCTTCGTGTTTTTTCCCTTGGTGTCAACCATCTGCTCACTTTGCATCATTTGTCTTATTAAAAATGTATCCATTTCATACTTGCTCCTGATGAGTGGACATCTCCACGAAATGCGTAGAGCCCCAGTCTTATGCTACATCATTGCAATCATGTGATTTTGAGATCTAACAATATGAATTGTACAATCGATTATTATCAACATTAACATAATCATGTTCATTATGAATTGGAACAATTTAATATATATATATATATCTATGCATTTATAACCATTATACTGTGAATTATGTTGTCAATTTGTTAATATATATATATATATATATATATATATATATATATATATATGCATTTATTACCATTATACTGTGAATTAGGTTGTCAATTTGTACATTTAACTGTTAAGGTGCCACTATTGATTATCATGCTATATTTTTACCAGTATATGTATACCTGTTTGGAATCAATGGAATTGCATACTTTATTCTCTTAGCCGTGCTTCATATAAAGTTCCAACCAATCCCCATCTTTTAACTTGTAAGAGTCATCATGAGAAAAAGGTGTCCCCCACTGGAGAGTTAGACCCCCATACACACTATTAGATTGTCTGCAAATTTTTGCAAAAATCTGCAGAAAATCTAATAGTGTGTATGGGGCCTTATCACCAATCCTTGTTTCCATAACAACTCAAAATTTTCAAAATCCAATTGTCATAGGGACAGAAAGTGAGGTCAAATCTTCTAAACCCGGGCACAGACAGCACAACAAACGTCACAGGGGTGCTAGCCCTTCCCTATGCTACCTATCCAAAATTTGTTTTACATTTTTGGCTGGAGTAAGGCTCCGTTCACACCTAGGCGTTTTTTGTGCGTTTTTTCTACTCTAAGCCTCAGCTCTAAAAATGCCCAACTAGACAAATCCCATTCTTTTTAATGGCCCCTGTACACATCTGAGGGTTCTGCCGCCTGAAGCAAAACGCCTGTTGCTCCAAAAAGTACAGGAGCTTCTTTTTTGGCAGGTTACAGGTGTTTTTCTGCTTTTTACATTGGTAACCCTTTGACCTGTACAAAATCACGGCAAAAATCGCGCAAATTTCAGCAAGAAAACGATACGCTCAGGTGTGAATGCAGCCTTACACTTAAAAAATTTACATGTTCCAACTTACATACAAATTCAACTTAAGAACAAACCTACAGACCCTATCTTGTTTGTAACCCGGGGACCGCCTGTAACTCCAGCCAAAAATGTAAAACAAATTTTGGATAGGTAGCATAGGGAAGGGTTAGCACCCCTGTGACGTTTGTTGTGCTGTCTGTGCCCGGGTTTAGAAGATTTGACCTCACTTTCTGTACCTATGACAATTGGATTTTGAAAATTTTGTATAGAAGTATAGAGGTCAGGGAAAGGGAAACTGTTCATTTTTTAAATGTGTTTTTTATCTTCACTTTCAACAAATTGTCTACTTTTTTAAAGATAAAAAACACATTTAAAAAATTAACAGTTTCCCTTTCCCTGACCTCTATATCAATAATTATATATGTGCATATCTCAAAGCAGAGAAAATGTTATCTTTTCCTTTCTGGTCAAAGTAAGGCACAAAAAAAAAAACATTTACTATTTTTTGTTTCATCTAGCAACAGCCTAAGCTTTGGAACATCACTTAGATCAGTGGCTTTGCACTAGTAGCCTATGAATTTATGTCAGCACAAGTTTCTTTTAAATGTTTTGTCGTTCTGCTTAAGCTTTGTTTGGTTCCTCCTCCATCAACATTTCTACTCCTTTTGGTTCCCTTTAGCATCTACTCAGCTACTAACTGTATTCATAAAAACAGGAGAGTTATAGCAAAAAAAAAGGCAGCGTAATTCACCATACCTCCCAACTTTTTAAGATGGGAATGAGGGACCCCTATTAGCAAAGGTATGTAGGTATAAGACACCTCCCCCCAACCATGCCCCCTTAAAGGAGAATTAAACAAAAAATTTTTTTTACTTAAACCCACAAGTGTATTTTTTTACCACTATTATACCTTTATATTAACGTTTGATGCAAATGCAGCCATTTAGAATCTGGATGAAAGGTCTAGCACTGGGAAACACTTTTTGAAAGATAAAAAGTGCATTGTATATACAACTATATAGATCAGACCAAAATGAGGGACAAATGAGGAGGAAAGAGGGACTTCCCTGTTCCAAATCAGGAACAGTCCCTTGATATCAGGGACAGTTGGGAGCTATGATTCATCGAGTCAGCCCTATTGTCTATTTTGTGTGTCTAAAGCCCCATACACACTATCAGATTATCTGCTGAGTTTTTCCTTCAGATTTACCAAAACCGTATAATATGAGGACAAACCTTAGGAGTTTCAATGTGTATGCAATCAGGCAGGCCCTTCTACTACATGGTTTTGGTAAATCTGAAGGAAAAACTCAGCAGATAATCTGATAGTGTGTATGGGGCTTTATAAAGGATATTTGTCTAATGCCCTGTACACACGGTCGGAAATTCTGACGGAAAAGGTCCGATCGGATTATATTGTCGGAAAATCCGATCGTGTGTGGGCTCTATCGGGACTTTTTCCGTCGGAAATTCAGCCGGAAAAAATTTGAGAGCAGGATCTTAAATTTTCCGCCCCAAAAATCTGATTGGACTTTTTCCAATCGTTTGTAGAGAATTCCGATCGGACAAAGTGCCACGCATGCTCAGATCAAATTACGAGAACAAAGCTATTGGCTAGTAGCCTCAACGTAGTCCCGTCGTAACGAACGAACGTCATCACATTCTGAACGATCGGATTTTCCGACAACTTTGTCTCTCACCATGTGGATGCAACACCAATTTAGGACAAAATCCGTCGGAAAAAATCAGATGGATTTTGTTGTCGGAATGTCCGACCGTGTGTACAAGGCATTAGGAAAGATCTACAGTATGTTTATCCCAAACAGGTTTAAATTCACTTACTGTTGCCTGCCTCACTACCTGTGATGGAAATCTGTCCCAGAAATCCATATTCTGTCTTGTTTCTGCAAGCTTCCACTCAAAATGCTGAAACTCACTATCCCCACTTGTTGCTAACAATTGCCCAGGACAAATAGCTGCCCCCCCCCAGGGCTGACTCATTCCATCAAAGATCATCTAACATTTCAGAGAGACAGCTGACCAGTGTTTTCAAACTGGCAGTTCGTTCTCAACCTGGGGGTCGATTGATGATTTGCCAGGGGTCACCGAATCCCGGGCTGTTCCTGAAGCCTGCACTGTTCTCCCAGCCTTATTTGCGGCCGCCCAGCTGGGCTGACCCTGGAGCCTTTGGCTCCCCACTCAGCCTCTTTGCAGCCACCCATTCAGTTCACGGCATGGCTGGGGGGGGGGGGGGGGTAGAGACTAGAAGTCAGCTGACTGGTGAGGAATGTAGGAAATTTTACCAAGGGGTCATGGCACTAGAAAGCTTAAGAACCACTGTTATAAAGTGAAGTTGATTGACCATACCCTGAAACCTCCTTGAAATACAGTAAAAGTTTGCTAGGAAAGTCACCAATGGAATTCTGTTATTTTGATGACTAGCAACCAAGGATTCTTTCTAGCATTACAAGAAGAGAACAGGAGCACTAACAATCCATCATACACTATGATGTGAGAACTAAATCTTCACAATTCACAAAAGAAATTTTGCATCATTCTGATATCCAGGCTCTGAAGCCTCTCTCCATCATAAAAACCTGATGTGAAGAATTACTGGAATTATGTGGTACAAAGGTTGTTCCACCTGCTTCCCTGGCTTTAACACGTTTCTCTCTGTAAAGAGCCTAAAGTAGAGTCTTTGCAGCATGCCCTCCCAGCATTGTTTATTCCATGCCCACCTGTGTCCAGTTGCCCAATGTAAAACTTGTATTTAATTCTTGACCAGGGAACCCATCAACCCTTTTTCCAGCCAGACTCCAGATCTTACTAAAAGAACACTAATTTAGAAGCAGTTCTGTTTCTGACATAATGTATTAATTTGTTGAACTATAATTCACCTTTTCCATTACCATCTAACACTTTGTGCATGTAAAGCCCCATACACACTATCAGATTTTCTGCTGATTTTTGTCTTCAGATTGACCAAAACCATGTAGTGCAAGGGCCAGCCTGATTGCATACAAATTGAAACTCCTAAGGTTTGACCTCATATTATATGGTTTTGGTAAATCTGAAGGAAAAAATCAGCAGAAAATCTGATAGTGTGTATGGGGCTTAATAGAACATTTTCCATTTGATAAAGAGCCACCAAGATATAAATAAATCATATGTTACCCAAACTGTTGATTTGTGTATGTTTACCAGTGAAAATGAACTCTTTCTAACATACAATATGCAGATATATATTTTTAAAACCTACCGCGATTAACGTAGCCAGGTATATAAAAAGCACGATTCTTTGGCACTGTTAAACGGCTTTTGTTGTCTTCTATTACAGCTCTCGCTTTTATGCTGTATTTTCCATTTGTAGTAAAATTTGTGAAATATCTTGAATAGATCCCATCATTCTTTGTTGTGTCAGGACCTTAACATATCCAAAAAAATATTGAACAGTTATTAGCAAATGGGAATAATGATTAATGTATTAGCAAAGGAATGAATATAAACTGAGCTTAAACTGGTAAAGCATTAAGCAAAATTCAGTAAGCTATGTTATCAATCAGCAATTGTGTCTAGTGTGTTATTGCTGTCGGTGTACCGATGTAGCACTGCTAATTCAGTGATTGCCGCTATCTTCCAGGTCCTGTGCTGAGCAGCTGTCTTGTTGCTTAAAGTGGTTGTAACCCTAAAAAAAAAAAAAAAAAAAAAAAAAATGATGCTGATCCTTTAAAGCAGGATACACAGCATAGTGCTTGTCCTGTGTCATTTGTCCCTCTCTATGTTCTTAAAAACCTGGTTGATCCTGCCTGTTCCTGTGCCCCCCCATAGTGTGCTGATCATGGTAATCATGGCTGCTGATCCCTGATTACCGTGGTCAGGTTATGTCCCTCTATTATCCCACTGTCTCTTCTCTCGCCCCCTCTTCCCCTCCCTCCCTGCTTGTCTGTTCGCTGGTCTGTGCTATCCCTCTCCTCCCCGTCCAGTCGATATAGCTGATAAAATGACTACTCACAAATACTGTAATCCCCTCTGTTACAGGAAGATATAATGTGCAGTGCATGTGTTTTAAAAATAATTCCAGAAAATGCCTTATTTACAGCACTGCTGGGTACTCAGGTGACCTCCTTCCTCTCTCCTCCCCTATTTGGGCTGACATCAGCAGGGAACCTTAGCTCCTCCCACTAAAGTGCTCGACTTAAGGAAGGAGAGCACCGACAGGTCACATGAGCACGCAGCGTCGCTGTAAAATAAGATATTTTGCTGAATATTAAAAAAAACAACAAAAAAAATAAACACACACACACTGCATATTATACTGTATCTTCCTGTAAGAGAGGGGTTTACAGGATTTGTCATAGGTGACTTTACAACCACTTTAATGACCACAGGAGGTCACCCGCACTGCACAGGTGTCATTTGAACACTGGACCAATGAAAGTATATGAAAATTGCCATACCTAAACTAGTCAAACATTTTATACACTCATGTACAATTTGAAATATACTGTACAGTACATATCACAGTGCTGTAAAAGATAGTGGAATAACCAGTAATCAAAGCAAAATTTTCCCTGATCAGATGCAGTAAACTGAGTTTCTGAATCTACAACACTGTCATTGATAGAAGCCAATAGAATCACAGCCTTTGGTGCCCAAAAAGAATCCCTTTTCTTGTTTTAACAGTGCTTACCCAATGTAGAATTTTGTGGCCAAATAAGTATCAATTTTGTGATGTCTATTTATACTGATGTAGCACCCTCCTAGGTAGGTGCTAGAAGTATCATTTTTGGTCTTTCTCCTTACCAGGAAGATGGTCAGGTAAAACGTAGTGTGCTCTCTGCCTACCAGGGAGCAGGATCTATTGGTTAGGTCTGCTCATTGTACTCAGGTGCAGCTCAGCATGTTCTGACTGGCCCCCACTGGTCCAATAAGGAGGCATATTGGACAGTGGGAGTGGACCTGGCAAGTGGGCGCACAGGCTTTGTCACAGCCCTGGTAATTGGCAGAAGGAAAGTACTGCATTGCATTGTGGGATACTGTATAAAAGCTCAGAGTACATGTGCTCAAGGTTGTTGAGCCAGGGAACAGAGCCTAAAAAGGAGAGGGGCAGCTGCCTTCTCCTTCGTGAAGGAGGCAGTGTGGCCCTGGGTGGTCGACCCAGGGGCCTAAGAGAGAGAGAAGCTGAACTCGGAGGTCCTGCAGAGAATTGTTAATTTAGTCGACTAAACATTTTAGTAGACTCAATTAATATTATTTTAGTAGACTAAAATACGATTAAAACTAAAACAACTGAGATGACTAAAATACGACTAAAACTAAAATGGCATTTTAGTCAAAAGACTAAAATGGGACTAAAACTAAAATGCCATTTTAGTCAAAAGACTTAGGCCGCGTACACACGGGCGGATTGTCTGCCCAACTTAGTCCGCTGAACAGTGTTTCAGCGGACAATCCGCTCGTGTGTGGGCTTCAGCGGACTTTTTCAGCGGATTGTCTGACGAACAAAGTCTTACGGAATTTCCGTAAGACAGTCCGTCCAAACTTGGTTTCAGCGGACAGTCCGCTCGTGAGTAGGCTAGTTCGACAGACTAAGTTTGGCGCATGCTCAGAAAGGATTTACACGGCGAAGGTTGCATTGCAGTGTATTGGACGTCAAATTTTTCGTCCCGTCGTACGTTCCGTACACGTCATCGTGCACGCTTTCAGCGGACTGTCTGCTCATCGTGTGTGGTCAAGTCCGTTCATGCAAATTTTAAACGGACTGTCTGTCGGATTGTCTGACGAACTTAGTTGGCCAGACAATCCGCCCGTGTGTACGCGGCCTAAGACTAAAACTAAATTGAAATTTGACTTCAAAATTAACATTGGTCTGTAGTGCATGTTCATACCTCAATTCCGTAATAAATAACATATTCGATTTTTCACTCCAGCAGTATATAAAAGACATGTGCAGACTGAAATATTTTGTTTCGGAATTTCGTTTTCGTACAAAAAATTAATTTATTTAGTTACTCCCGAAATTCATTTTTATTTATTTCCTTTTTCGTAAAAAAATTGCATTCTTCCGAAAATCCAAATGAATTATGATTGAATCTGTCATTGAAGGCTCATGGTGTCTGTCGAATGTTTAAAGAAGATTCGACGGAGCAGCGAAACTCACTTATGATGCTGCAATCATACATTACCCGTCGAATATTTTGACTACAAGCTATAGTAGGATTCTAATGTTGTACATCTTCTATGGTTTTTTTTTAAGGCTATTTGCATTGCATAGTGCACACAGGTCATTAGCATTAGCATTAAGAATAAAAAAAATGAAGAAAAAAAAAATGCGTGGGGGATCCCAAAATTCCATACCAGGCCCTTCGGGTCTGGTATGGATATTAAAGGGAACCCTGTGCCAAAAAAAATGGCGTGGGGGTCCCCCTCAAAATCCATAACAGGCCCTTCAGGTCTGGCGTGGATTTTAAGGGGAACTCCGTGGCAAAAAAAAAATGGCGTGGGGGTCCCCCTCAAAATCTATACCAGACCCTTATCCGAGAAGGCAACCTGGCAGACTGCAGGAAAAGAGAAGCATCACACAGTGAGAGCCTCCCATTGCGTGGAACGGCCTGAGAACCAAGAAGAGATGCCGCGGAGGAAGATGCCGGACGAGAACACCGGAGCAAGAAGAAGCTGATAAGAGGAAGAAGAGGATCGGAGGAAGAAGAAGACGAAGGAAGAAACCGAAGGATGAAGAAAGGAAGAAGGAAGAAGACCAGAAGTAAGAAGATGAAAGAAGACTTTAATAAAGGAATTGTCAAAGACCGTCTCCTGTCATTTTTAACACTTTTTTGTCACTTTTTTGGTGAAATGGTAAGGGTACTTTTGTACCCCCTTACCATTTTACACGGGGGAGGCCGGGATCTGGGGGTCCCCTTGTTAAAAGGGGCTTCCACATTCTGATAAGCCCCCCACCCGCAGACCCCCACAACCACCGGCCAGGGTTGTGGGGATGAGGCCCTTGTCCTCATCAACATGGGGAAATTTTTTTACATTAAAGCCGTGTTGTAAGTCGCGCTGTGATTCGCACTCAAGTCGTGTCCAAGTTGCCTCCCAAATTCATGCTGGAAGTTGTGTTGCCCCTGTGTGAATGAATGGACTGTTATAAGTTCAATAGACACAGATTGTTAATGTTAGAGTCACGTTGAATCTCCTATCTGTATCGAACTGTGTCAAAACGAAAACGAAAATAAAGCATTTATTTATGTTGGATCTTTCGTTTTTCGGATACTGTGCTTTCGTTATCGTTTGTCAAAACGATAACGAAAATACCTGAAATTCGGATGAAAATGCATTCGGACGAAAACTAATGCACATGTCTAGTATATAATGAGTTTGGAAATTGTAGAGAAATGTTAACTAATGCATTACAATTTAATTACACCTATTCAATTTTAGATGACTAAAATGAGTTTTAGTTGACTAAAATGTACTGGAGATTTTAGTCGACTAAAATGTAGGACATTTTAGTCGACTAAAATGTACTGGAGATTTAGTCGACTAAATACGACTAATGCCGTGTACACACGACCAGACTTTCCGGCAGACTAGATCCGACGGAATCAGTCCGTCGGACAATCTGATCTTGTGTGGGCTAATCTGATCCTTTTTCATAAAATCAGACGGACCTAGAAATAAAACATGTTTCAAATCTGTCCGATGGACTGAATTCCTATCGGGAAAACCGCTCATCTGTATGCCGGTCCAACGGACCAAATACGACGCAAAGGAAGCTATTGGCTACTGACTATTTTAGTCCCGTCTTACGTCATCACGTTCAAAACAAACAGACCTTCGAACGGACTTAGTCCGTGTGTGGCCAAGTCAATGCATTCGGAAACTTTGTTGGAAATCTGCCGAAAGTCCGTCAGAAAGACCATCGGACCTAGTCTGCCGGAAAGTCCGGTCGTGTGTACGCAGCATAAAACTAAAACAATTGAAGAAGACTAAAATGGGACTAAGGGCCAGTTCACACCAGATGCAGTTCCCTGCAGTTTTGTGCACTTTCTTTCTGCACAAAATGCATGCACAGTGTTTTCCATGTATTGCAAGGGCTCTAGTTCACATCATGCAGTCAGTTTCCGGTCAGTTTCTGCACCGGAAACTGACTGCATGGTGTGAACTAGAGCCATTGGAATACATGGAAAACACTGTGCATGCATTTTTAGTGCAGAAAAAAAGAGCACGGAACTGAGCGGAACTGCGTCTGGTGTGAACTGACCCTAAAACTAAAATGCCATTTTAGTCTTAAGACTAAGCCCCCATACACACGGTCAGACATTCCGATGGAAAATGTCCGATCGCACCATGTTGTCGGATAATCCAAACGTGTGTGGGTTCCATCAGACTTTTTCCGTCGGAATGCCGGACCAACAAAATTTGAGAGCTGGATATAAAATTTTCCGACAACATCATCCGATCGTTTGCAGAGAATTCCAATCGGACAAAGTGCCACGCATGCTCAGATCAAATTACGAGACCAAAACTATTGGCTACTAGCCTGAACGTGGTCCCATTGTAACGAACGAATGTCATCACGTTCCGAACGATTGGATTTTCCGACAACTTTGTCCGACTGTGTGTATGCAAAACCAGTTTCGGACAAAATCCGTCTGAAAAAATCCGACGGATTTTGTGGTCGGAATGTCCGATCATGTGTACAATGGCTAAGACTAAAACTAAATCGGAATTTGCTGCCAAAATTAACACTGCTGCAGAGCTGACTAGAAGGGAGACACCCGGAAGGATCTGATTCTGCCTAAAGTAAGTACAGATCTGTGTCTTTGGTACCTGTCAAGTGAGGGCCGCCACTTCAGCTAGAAGAGTCAGTGGGCAGGTGTCGTTAAAGGGGATACTAGAAAGTGCCCTGAGTATAAATTAGTGCACCAAGTCTGCTTCTAGTGAGACCAAGAAGACTTAACCCTTCCATACATGTGACTGTATGGTTCAAGCAGCGTGTCAGCTTCCACAGATCATCTGTGAGGCCAAGTGAGAGTTGTCCTCATCTTTTGTTAATCGCTCAAGTTTACATGGAAAAGCCTACTGTGTCTAATAGTAAATGTGATCCTTATCATTGCTCCTTCTACAAACTTACTAAATATACTGTCCATGCATGTTTATTATTTCCCTGTTAACCACTTGCCTACCGGGCACTTACACCCCCTTCCTGCCCAGGCCATTTTTCAGCTTTCAGCGCTGTCACAATTGCGCAGTAATGATACACTGTACCCAAACAATTTTTTTATCATTTTCTTCACACAAATAGAGCTTTCTTTTGGTGGTATTTAATCACAGCTGTGGTTTTTTTTTTTACATAAAAAAAAAGAACAAAAATTTTGAAAAAAAATGTTTTTTTACTTTTTTCTGTCGGTAAATTTTGTAACAAAGTAATCTTTCACCTTCACTGATGTGCACTGGTGAGGCAGCACTGATGGGCACTGATAGGCTGAACTGGGGGCATTGATGAGGTGGCACTTATGGGAACTGATGAGGCAGCACTTATGGGCACTGATGAGGTGGCACTGATGAGCAGACACTAATATGCCACACTGATAGGCGGCACTGATGGACACTGTTGGGTGGCACAGATGAGCACTAATAGGTGGCACTGGTAGGCACTGATAGGCAGCACTGGTGGGCGTGGATAGGCGGTACAGATGGGCACTGATGGGCGACACTGGTGGGCATTGATAAACAGTGGTGATGGGCATTGATGGGCAGCACTGATAGGTGGCAGCACTGACTGGCACTGTTAATGGGCACTGATTGGTGGCACTTGTGGGTAGTGGTGGCAACTCACTGCTGCCACCGATGGGCACTATATGCTGGCATTGGTGGGTACTGTTTTGTCACACTGGATGGCTATATTTTAATCAGGGCACTGATGATCAGTGCCCTGATTACATCTCTAGATGTCCCCCTGTGAGGAGATGCAGCTGATCAGCTCTCCTCTCCTCTCCTCACACTCTGTCAGTGTGAGGTGAGGAGAGCCGATTACGGGCATCTCCTTGTTTACATGTGACCGGCTGTGATTGGACACAGCCGATCACATGGTTAAAGAGCCGCGGATGTGGCTCTTTACACAGATCGGGGTCGCACCATTTCCTAGCAACATTGCACAGCTGCAATAGCCATGCTGCGCGCCCCTGCAGTTGCACGAGATTAGCTCTCGTTCTGGGATTCCTTCATATGATGGCGTCTCAGAACGAGAGCTGCACCATCCTATGCATTAAGGTGAACAAACACCTGGTAGTCACCAGCCCCCAAGCCCCCCTGTTTTACTTACCTGAACCCCTTCATTCAGTCGTCGGGATGCGCTGTCTCTCTCTCCACAGGCCCACGGCTCTTGATTGGATAGATTGATAGCAGCACAGACATTGGCTCCTGCTGCTGTCAATCAAATCTAATGACGTGTGGTGCTGGGGGGGTGGGGCCAAGTCCTGCATTTGGCCTCTATGGAAACTGAATGCTGAACTCGGGAGCGCGCTCGCAAGGTGATCCCCTGACAGAGCTTGTCTCCCAGGGGGTTATCTGATTCAAAGAGGAGCCGCGAGAGCTGCCGAGGGACCCCAGAAGAGCAGGTTTGGGGCAGCTCTGTGCAAAACGAGCTGCACAGTGGAGGTAAGTATGATGTGTTTGTAATATAAAAAAAAAAAAATGACCCTTACAATCACTTTAACTCTCTTCTTTTGAATTGTATTGTAACTGTACTATCTCCCTTTTTATTTAGTAAAGTGCTGCACAAAATCTTGGCACTATATAAATCCAGAATAACAATAATAATAACAACAGTACATTATTGCATTTACCTGTCCCGCTGTCCAAAAGCTCCATAGTCACAGGCGTTCCACCTGCTGGTTCAATAATGGCCATTACTTTTGCTCCAGTCACTGGCCGCAATCCTTGACTTATAGATGCATAGATGACCATTAAATTTGGATAGGTAATTGTATCCTGATTCACGTGACAGAGTGCAAGAATTGGTGGCACATTTTTAGCAGCTGCTTTGGATGTCACAGTTATGCCTATAGCTTGGGGTGATGTAAATGAATTGCAGAGGCTGTAATCCCAGCGTCCTCTCTAAAATTGAGAAAATTTATTTTATGGTCTCTATAATGAATTTTTATAGTAGATATGAATAAACTTGTACCTTCATCCAGAGTTTCTTAGACTAAAAAGATGGAGACCTGGTCCCCAACCAGGTCACCACAAAGGACATGTGGGCAATGTGGACTATCACGGTACAGTAACATAATTAGATAAAGAATCAATAGCAAGTATACAGTTAAAAAATAATTTAATAATATAAAAAATTACACATAACAATAATTCATAGGGACAATTCATCACAGAATACAGCTCGACTAGTTTCGCGGATCATTGTCGCTTCATCAGGAAAGTATCTGCAGATCAATAAATAGAAAGACAATATAACCATAAAACAAAAAGAAGATTATATCATGATGTTTAAACAAATAATAAATCCATGGGAGGGGGAAAGGAAAGGGGGCAGGACTGCTTACCTTCGTCCCAACATGACCCGATCGCAGGGTATAACCACCAAAGAGGGGGCCTCCCACAGCGACTCGGGGGAGCTACAAAACATAATGGACCCAAGTCTACGGAGATAAAATGTAAGTGAAAAATAAATATCGTATGGACCTTCAGAACCATAGCATAGTGAACCAGTGAGAGGTGATCAATGGTGAGAAAGGTGAAGAGGGTGAAGCAAACCGTGAAATGGGAATAAATAGAAGAAACTGGGAAGATATTCCATTAACCAAGAAAAACCGTGAGTGAACTGGTGTAAAAATGATTGTGGCAAAAAGTAAAGATATAAAAAATTCAAAAAATCAGTGAAGGTCATAATGATACCTGGTAATATACATGTATCAAGTTTAAGGATACCAAAGGAGGTTGCGCAGCTGAGGAAAAAACTATCAGCCTGCGCCCACAAAGTGCTATGTCGCGGTCAGATGGCAAGTAAGTGGTGGAGGCCTAGTTGAACCAGACCACCCATGCCATAGTCACCTAAAGGGGAAGGAACAGGTAATATCAAAGATTAAAATATTATATAGTCAGTAACCAAAAAGGAGACAGGTGCTGTAACAAGACACCGGTAAAAGGATAAGTTCCCTAAGGTGACTTACTATGTACTGGCCGCTGCATGCAATCAAGTTATCTATGGTCCAGAGCTTAGCTCAACAGGCAGCCTGCCTGTCATTTGTAGCTCCCAACCCAGCGACGCCACGGCGTGTGACGTCACGGGGTCAGGGCTCCCACATTGCGCATGCGTAAGCAACCACCCCGCACGCCCGCACGCAGAAATACTCAGCGTGCATGTGACCACCTCTTTGGTGGTTATACCCTGCGATCGGGTCATGTTGGGACGAGGGTAAGCAGTCCTGCCCCCTTTCCTTTCCCCCTCCCATGGATTTATTATTTGTTTAAACATCATGATATAATGTTCTTTTTGTTTTATGGTTATATTGTCTTTCTATTTATTGATCTGCAGATACTTTCCTGATGAAGCAGCAATGATCCGCGAAACTAGTCGAGCTGTATTCTGTGATGAATTGTCCCTATGAATTATTGTTATGTGTATTTTTTTATATTATTAAATTATTTTTTAACTGTATACTTGCTATTGATTCTTTATCTAATTATGTTACTGTACCGTGATAGTCCACATTGCCCACATGTCCTTTGTGGTGACCTGGTTGGGGACCAGGTCTCCATCTTTTTACTCTCTAAAATTGAAATTTATTTCATATATTTTATATATTATTTAGCTTATGAAAGGCAACAAATTGTAAATGACTATTTGTTCTTCTCCTCAAAAATGGTATTGTAATTTTGAAAAAAAATCAGTGTGGTTCACTAATACTAACTAATGCAAAATATGAAATTATTTTTCTCCAACCAGTCTGTTTAAGGCTGGGTTCACACCAGTGCAAATTGGATGTGGTTTTCACCGCATCCAATTCGCATAGCAGAACATTGTGACCGGCTATCTAAGGAGCCAGTTCACACATCTCCACAACGGCTCCGGTGCAAATTGCACAGGAGTCCTGTGCGTCTTTTGGTCAGTTTCAAGTCGGAATTCAGCCCAAAATGTCGCCTGAAATTGGTCCTGAAACAGTGCATGGAGACTCACTGAACTCCTGCTGTAAGCCACTGTGTTCTCTCCGCAGAAAATCCTTTTCATCTCTGCGTTTTACAAGGATGTACAGGAGAGACGGCTGCAAAAACATAAGTACAACTTCATTACTGTATCATCTGAGGCATTTCACTTCACTGGGTATAGGTAAGCGTTTACAGCCACTTTAAAGCAAACCTTTACTTTGCTATGGATGCATTTGCTTTGAAGCCACCTCCTAGCAGTGCATACTTGTACTTTCCCATTGCTCTTTTCATCTCCTGGGGATAAAGAAAAAATCGGTACTTCTAGTTATAAAGGAACATATTCCCATGTCCTAGCCCTGAACCAATCACGGGTCTCCATTACTGCCACATGGGGAGAGTTCAAATCCTTGTGTAAGCTATGACTTGAGCAAATTATAGGTTACATAGAACAGATTTTCCTGCCCCTAGCAGTTAAAAAGAAAAGAGGAAGAGCAACATAAAAGGAGTTATTTACTAAAGGAAAATACACTTTACACTGCAAGTGCACTTGGAAGTGCAGTCGCTGTAGATCCCAAGGGGGAAATGCAAGGGAAATAAAAAAACAGCATTTTAGCTTGCACTAATTTCAGATCTACACCTTAAATTTACAGCGACTGCACTTCCAAGTTCACTTGCAGTGCAAAGTGGTTTTGCTTTTCCTAAATAACCCGTAATTGGGACAAGAGTTCAAAAATCCTAACACAAAGACAAAATAAATATATCACTGCTGAAAAATTTCAGCATTCTAATGTACACTATATTACCAAAAGTATTGGGACACCTGCACATGAGCTTTAATGGCATCCCAGTCTTAGTCCGTAGGGTTCAATATTGAGTTGGCCCACCCTTTGCAGCTATAACGGCTTCAACTCTTCTGGGAAGGCTGTCCACAAGGTCTATGAGCAGGGCTGGTGCAAGGATTTTTGGCACCCTAGGCGAAACCTCATTTTGCCGCCCGCCATTGGCCCCGCCCCTGACTCCACCCCCAGAATACCGCTTCACCAGCGCTCAACAATTCCGCCTCACCAGCGCCCATAAATTACAGACTTGGGGGGACATTTGGCAGATCAGTCAACATAATAGATATATATACACTCACATTTTAAAATTAAATTTCATGGTCATCACATTCACATAATGTTATTCTCATTAAGGCCCCTTTCACACTGGGGCGGTGCGGGCGTCGGCGGCAAAGCACTACTATTTTTAGCAGCGATTTACCGTTGCTTTAGCGGCGGTCTGCGTTTAACGGCCGAAAAAGGGTTAAAACCGACCGCAAAGCGCCGCTGCAGCGGCGCTTTGCCGGCAGTATAGCCGTGCTCCCCCATTGATTTCAATAGGTAGGAGCGGTTTCACCGCTCCAAATATGCGGCTAGCAGGACTTTTTTCACCGTCCTGCTAGCGCACCGCTCCAGTGTGAAAACCCTCCGGCTTTCACACTGGAGTGAAAGGGGCCGGTTTTTTCAGGCACTATACAGGCGCTATTTTTAGCGCTGTAGCGCCTGAAAACCGCCCCAGTGTGAAAGGGGCCTAATAGAGAGAAAGCAACAGTTTTTTACTTACCTCACGGTCACACCAGTAACCTGTTGCTGGCACCAACTGTATTTGCCAGCCTGTGTACCTGCCTCGCGTGGAGTGGTGCCTCTTCTCTTCCTGTTCCAGCTAGCCCAGGCTGCGCGCACCTGACCCCAAGCCCAGAGAGCGGCCTTCAAGCACCACGCCGACGTCGCCCTGCTGTATCCCATGATGATGCATGCTGCATCCATCCTCCATCCATCCTCCATTCCAGGAGAGCGTGGGGGCGGGGCCAGGGGTGCTGTGAGGGCGCACGTGTCATCAAATGACATGTGTCATCATGTCACAGAGGACTGAGGGGGAGGGGGAGAACGGCTGCTGCTGCTGTGCGTTATCATCATGAGTAATGTCACAGACCGTCGGACTGACAGAGAATGGAGGGGGGGAGGGGGGGTGGCTGCTGTGCCTGTGTGTTATCATCATGACGACTCCCCCTCCCCCCCTCCATTCTTTGTCAGTCCGATGGTCTGTGACATTACTCATGATGATAACACACAGGCACAGCAGCCGTCCGCCCCCCCCCCCTCTATTCTCTGTCAGTCCGACGGTCTGTGACATTACTCATGATAACACACAGGCACAGCAGCCGTCCGCCCCCCCCTCCCCTCCCCTCCACTCTCTGTCAGTCCGATGATCTGTGACATTACTCATGATAACACACAGGCACAGCAGCCGCCCGCCCCCCCCTCCCCTCCACTCTCTGTTAGTCCGACGGTCTGTGACATACTCATGATTCATCAGCTGCTGCGTGTTATCATCATCATCATCATGACTAATGTCACACAGTCACAGACAGACTGACAGAGAGCGGATCGGAGGAGGAGGGGCGGATCGGAGGAGGAGGGGCGGATCAGAGGAGGAGGGGGGGTGGGCGGCTGCTGCCTTTGAGCGAGGTGATACTATAACAGAAGAGAGGATTACTGGAAAGCCAGAGCGGAGCGGAGCGGAGCGGGGCGGGGGAGGGCGGATGGCGCTGTTGCTTGACATGGCACTGGCACAGTAGTAGTTGCAGCAAGGACAGTGCAGCCAGCCAGGAATAAAATAACCAGCGGCCGGGCGCCCTAGGCGGCAGTGTGCCCCAGGCGGTTGCCTAGTCTGCCTAGTGGTAGCGCCGGCCCTGTATATGAGTGTGTCTATTGGAATGTTTGACCATTCTTCCAGAAGTGCATTTGTGAGGTCAGGCACTGATGAGGATGAGAAGGCCTGGCTCGTAGTCTCTGCACTAATTCAACCCAAAGGTGTTCTATCAGTTTGAGGCAGGCCAGTCAATTTTCTCCACCCAAACCCCCTTATCCATGTCTTTATGGACCTTGTTTGTGCACTGGTGTGCAGTCATGTTGGAACAGGAAAGGGCTATCCCCACACTGTTCCTACAAAGTTTGGAGCATGAAATTATCCAAAATGTCTTGGTATGCTGATGCCTTAAGAGTTCCCGTCACTGAAACTAAGGGACCAAGTAACAATACAATTCAATACAGAAGGGATCAGAGGGTCTTGCTCATTAGAGCTTACAATCTAGAAGGGAGGGTCAAGTGGCTGAAGGAGTTTGGGGTGGAGGAACTTGACTGGCCTGCACAGAGTCCTGGCCTTAACCCAATAAAACACCTTTGGGGTGAAATAGAGTGGAGACTGCCAGCCAGGCCTTCTTGTTCACACCAGGGCCTGACCTCACAAAAACGCTTCTGGAAGAATGATCAAACATTCCAATAGACACACTCCTAAACCTTGTGGACAGTCTTTCCAGAGGGGGTTGAAGCTGGTATAGCTGCAAAGGGTGGGCCAACTCAATATTGAACCCTACGGACTAAGACTGGGATGCTATTAAAATTCATGGGCGTGTAAAGGCAGGCGTACCAATACTTTGGTACTATAGTGTACTTTAGGTTGCCTTTTAGTATCTTGAATTTGTAACCTTGTTTGATGTGTTTACTAGTATACTCAAAAGTTGATGGCGTACCCTGGAAAAGAATATTGCAGATTTCTTGTGTGGCTGATTTAACATGTCTTCAACAATGCAACCTTTGTTAAGTCCGCTTTGTATAGTTAGCACATTGAGCTGCTTTGATCAGAGTCAATCAATGCAGTCTCAGTGCAAGGACACATCAAATACTAAATCTGTTGAAATACAAACACTGTACAACAAATGTCAGTACTTAGCAACCTGCTGTGGTATGTAGAGTTAAAGAAAGCTTTAACCACTTCAATACAGGGCTTTTTCCCCCCTTCCTGCCCAGACCAATTTTCAGCTTTCAGTGCTGTTGCATTTTGAATGACAATGGCGCGATCATGCAACACTGTACTCAAACCACATTTTTATCATTTTGTTCCCACAAATAGAGCTCTCTTTTGGTGGTATTTCATCACCACTAGGGTTTTTATTTTTTGACAAACAAATAAAAAAATACTGAAAATTTGGGATAAAAAATATGTTTTTCTTTGTGTAAATAAGTATGTTTTCTTCTTCACTGATGGGCACTGATGAGACTGCACCGACGGGCACTGATAAGGTGGGACTTATAGGCACTAATGAGGTGGCACTGATATGCACTCATGATGAGGCACTAATATGCAGCACTGATGGACACTGATAGGTGGCACTGATATGCAGCACTGATGAGCATTGGTGGGAAGCACTGATGGGCACTGATAGGTGGCACTGATGAGCACTGATAGATGGCTCTGATAGGCAGCACTGATGAGGAGGCACTGACAGGCATTACTGGTGGGCACTGATTTTCACCTCTTATGGGCACTCATTGACAGCCCTGGTGATGAAGGGTGGGCATACCTGGTGGTCCTGGGTGGGCATCCCTGGTAGTCACGGGTGGGCATCCTGGGGGGGCTGCACTGATAATCAATCAGTCCTCTTGTCAGGAGAGCAGCCGATGTGATCAGCTGTGATTGGACACATGATAACTTACCCATTTTGTGCAAGTCATTATGTTATATGTGGTTATATGTAAGTGGTTAAAAAAGGAAGAAAAAGACAAGCACTGCAACAACGCATCAGAACGTATGCACAAATTACACCAGTGCATGTGTGTTATGCACACCACAGCACGTGCCCGCTGGTGTGAGTGAGCTCTTAGGCAGTGCAATATGTTTCTTCATAAGTTAAAGTGTCACTCATAAAAACTATCAATAAATGGTGTATTACATGCTGTTCATACTCATTTAGTCACTACAAGATTCACTTTCTGTATTCTGCGAAAAAAACTGGTTGTTCCTGCTGTTCTCTATCTCCACCTTCTGTCCATATCCCCAATTCAGCTAGGGATTTTGCAGCTGTTGAGGCAACTCTACACATGCTCAGTTTTCAGTGAGTTTCTATGCTGAGCATTTCCCCCTTTTCACATCTGAGCAGCCCATGTGACTATGGAGTCACACATGTGGGAGTATACACAGTGGTACAGGACAGCCCACTCCCTCCCTCCTCCTCCATGCCCATTAACCAGCTAAACACAATAGGGGCAGGATATTACATGTAGATTAATGGTGGCTTCACCTCCCTCAAATTCTAAGACATAGGCTGGAGGAGCATGGCACAGCCTGTGAAATCACCCACACCATGTTATTTCCACAAAATAGAAAAGATTTGCTTTCAAATATATATTTGTATGATGATTTCAAAGGCTGTTTTTTTTTTTTTTTTTTGAACATGTGACCAGCAGCACAGGACTAGAAGGTCCTCCTGCTTATGCTTTCCTGCAGACAGGGCTGGGAAAGATCTGGGTCATGTGACAGCTATATGTGGATTACAAAAAAGCTATTTAGATATTGTTTTTTTTTATAATTACAGTGCCATCATCCACATCCAGAAATAGAAGGGACAATTAAACCGTTTGTGTTTAGCATCACGTTAACTGTTGGTAATTGGATAACCAAAATAAAATTGGACTAAGCAGATACCTTTTTTTCCATATTTAAGTATTTAAATACAGCACCCTTACAACTAGTGACATTCAGCTGTCAGCTGGGGATACCTGGTTGTATTGCTGGCAATTGAAATATCTTTTTGTTTTCCTTATAAATGTTAGTTTTGTAGCAGCTAGTTCTATACACAGTAGACATGTGCCACCTAACAGGCAGACTAAGGGGGCCCCTCAGGCACTACCGGTATATTTAAAGGAATTCTTAATTTTTATTGTTTCACTTCAAGCATCATTAAAATCACGGGTTCTGTAAAAATGATTAAAAAAAATTGTTTGCATTGATACATGTCCCCCAGGGCAGAACCCAGCCCCCATACCCCTTTTATGGCCAATAAATTGAATATAAGCCTTCAAAATGGGCACTTTTAATTTTTTTAAGTTTGGGTCCCATAAACTTTAATAGGGTTTGCAGTTCAGGTCCGATCTTTTGTCATGTTCAAGAGTTCTAGCATGAACCAAACCGGGGTGGTGTTCAGCCCAACTCTAATTAGGATGATTAACCACTTCTGGGCAAGCTGAGCTGGCTCGGCTGGGCAAACTGATGTTACTCTATGTCGCTTTTCTTTTTGGCCACTAGGGTGTCCCGGAGCCGATACAAGTGCCTGGCGGGCACGATGACCACCGGGCACCTGCAATCGCTCGTGGCAGAGCAAGAACCAGGATCTCTGTGTGTATACACACAAATACCGGTTCTTTCAGGGGAGTAGAGACAGATCGTGTGTTCATACTAAGTAGGAACACCGATCTATCTCTCTTCTCCTAGATTATACATTTTTATAGCACTGATCACTGTATAATTGTCAAGGGTCCCAAAAATTTGTCAAAAGTGTCCAATTTGTCCACTGCAATATCACAGCCCCAATAAAAATTGCAGATCGCCGCCATTACTAGTACAAAAAAAAAAATAATAATAAAATCTATCCTATATTTTGTAGACGCTATAGCTTTTGTGCAAAACAATCAATATACGCTTATTGCAATTTTATTACCAAAAAAATGGAGAAGAATACATATCGGCCTAAACTGAGGAAGTTTTTTATTTTGTTTTTTTTATTTTTATTTTTTATTTTCCTTGCATGCCCCCCTCAGATCTACAGCGACTGCACTTCCAAGTGTACTTTCAGTGCAATTTCAAGTGCACTTTGCACTTGTAGTTTGCACTTGTAGTGCAAGGTGGAGTTGCCTTTAGTAAATAACCCCCATTGTGTTTTTCTTCATAATTGTCGCTCTTCTTTTGTTTATAGCGCAAAAATTAAAAACCGCAGAGGTGATCAAATACAACCAAAAGAAAGCTCTATTTGTAGGGAAAAAAAGGGCGTAAATTTTGTTGGGGTACAACGTCGCCCGACCACGCAATTGCCAGTTAAAGTGATGCAGTGCCGTATTGCAAAAAATGGCCTGGTCCTTGAGCAGCCAAATCTTCTGGGGCTGAAGTGGTTAAACAGAACTTGTGACTCCTTACAACAGGGTTCTTATAAGGCCGCGTACACACGCGCGGACTGTTCGCCCAACTTTGTCCGTCCAACAGTTTCGGCAAACAGTCCGCTCAAACTTAGCATGGACGGACATGGCCACACACGACGGACGAACAGTTTGCTGAAACCGTGCGCGATGACGTGAACGGCACGTACGACGGGACGAAAAATACGACGTCCTATACACTGCATTATAGCTTTTGGCGTGAAAATCCTTTCTGAGCATGCGCGCAACTTTGTTTGACGAACAAGCCTACACACGAGCGGACTGTTCGCTGAAACAAGGTTTCAGCGGACAGTTTTACGGAATTTCCGAAAAACCTTGTCCGTCAAACTGTCCGCTGAAACTGTCCACTGAAAGCCCACACACGAGCGGACTGTCCGCCCAAACACTGTTCAGCAGACAAAGTTGGGCGAACAGTCCGCGCGTGTGTACGCGGCCTAAAAGTCCCACCTTACATCAGGTGTCCCCATCAGTGTGCCCCTTTGCATCAACTGTCATCATCAGAATGCCCTTTATATAAAATGTCCACGTCAGAGTGCCTCCTTACATCAATTGCCTCATCAGAATGCCCACTTACATCAAATGTCCCCATCAGAGTGACCCCCTACATCAAATGTCCCCATCAGAGTGACCCCCCTACATCAAATGTCCCCATCAGAGTGACCCCCCTACATCAAATGTCCCAATCAGAGTGACCCCCCTACATCAAATGTCCCTATCAGAGTGGCCCCCTACATCAAATGTCCCTATCAGAGTGACCCCCCCTAAATCAAATATCCCTGTCAGAGGGGACAATGTTCCCATCAGAGTTCTGCTTACATCAGTTGTCCCCATCAGAGTGCTCATTCACATTCCTTTGCTCCCATCAGAGTCCCCTGTGTCAATTGTCTCCAGAAGGTCTCATGGATTAGTGGTTGTACTTCCAGAGATCTGGGGGGAGGGCAAAACTAAAATCTGGGGGGGGGGGGGTGTACAACTCCCTGATTAATTATAGCAGTGTTCCCCAAATTGCAGCCCTGTGCTTGCCTTTATCCGGCACTATTCTTCCTGCTGATACCAATGCAAGAGGCACAATGGAGTTGATTTACTAAAGGCAAATAATAAACTGTGCACGCTACAGTTGCTCCATCGCTTAGAAAATGACATAACGGTAATTCCCCCCATTGACACAAATAAGGGCCGCAATTCCTCCCACTGTCACCAATGATGCAGCACAATTCCTCTGACACCAATGGAGCACTATTGTTCTCACTGATACCAATGATAAGGCACTATTTCTTCCACTGACACCAATGATGGGGCAAAATTCATCTGACTAACAATGTGGCATTATTCCTCTCATTAAACCCAACAATGGGGCACTATTCCAACTAATAACACAGATGATGGGGCATTATTCTTCATCCAACTGACCACAGGTGCTAGCCAGTTTTTTACTGACCACCAACCCTGGGGCATTGTTTACTCCCACTTACAACTGACATCAGGACATTTTCATCTACCCCTGACCACAACCTGGTTCCCCCTGAAGTTCGGATGACAGTAAATAGACTCTATGTCTTACTATGTTTAGTAAGTTTCAGGACACCTGTATGATATGGAAACAAAAGATTTTGTAAAGCTCACTACACATAATGCAATCTGATACAATCTCTGTTAGATCTACCAACAAGTAGTTAGTACCTGATTGTATAGAGATTGCTTGGATGGCATAGACAGCAGTTCCTCATAATACATAGTTTTGGTAGCTCTAATGTTCATTGTACAGAGATTATATAGTCAAATTGTCATGTGTGTGTGTGTGTGTGGTGAGCCTTATGCCCCGCACACACGATCGGACTTTCTGACAACAAAACCGTGGATTTTTGTTCAAAGGATGTTGGCGCCAACTTGTCTTGCATACACACGGTCACACAAATGTTGGCCAACAATTATAAACGTAAGACATGCATGATATCTCCATTACGAACGTTAGTTTTACAAGACCGAGCACTACCGGCTCGTCCTTGATTCCGAGCATGTGTGGACTTTTGTGCGACGGACTTGTGTACACACGATCGGAAAGCCCGATAACAAACATTTGTATGCGGAAAATTTGAGAACCTGCTAGCCAACATATGTTGGTGGAAAGTCCGACAAAAAAGTGACATCACCAGGTGGCTCCATCTCTTACCTATTTAAGAACTGTAATTTTGGTGAATGGGTAGTGGTATAATGTACTCCTACTCATTCACTTGGGGAGGCGGGATCTGGGGGCCCTCTTTATTAGAGCCCCCTGCCTGCTGACCCCCACAACCACTACCCAGGGTTGTCGGGAAGAGGCCCTTGTCCCCATCAACATGGGGAAAAAAGGTGCTTGGGGTGGGGAGGACAGGGTCCCCCCGTCCCAAAGAACCCTCCCATTTTAGGGCATGTGGCCTGATGTGCGCACGTTTGCTCCTCCCTTTCCTAACCTTTGGGTTGCATGGTTGGATAAGGCCCTGCTATGGATTTTGGGGGGGCCCACGCCGATTTTTTTTAAATCTATTTTGGTATGGGCTTCCCCTTAAAATCCATACCTGAACCAAAGGACCTGGTATGGATTGGGGTACCCAAACTCATTTTTTATACCTTTTTTTCTATTGCCGGAAATGTTTTTTTATTTTTATTCAGCTGTCAGAGGGGAAGCCTGTTGACAGCTGATGACTCATTCATTGTCAAGGATGCAGTGGCTGGCTTTTCAGACACTCCTTAACAACCAGCTATGCACTATGCAGCTCATAGTGCATTGTGGGGTGCTCGATTGGTGAACATACTGCCGAGCACACCGCAAATTTGGGTGTTCGGTGTTCACTGAATGTGCGAACAGGCGATGTTTGGATCAAACTTTTGCTTGGCTCGAACTGCTTGCCTAACTGCAATCCTAATTGAATTACTATTAGATACTAGCATTTCCTGTTCATTCCTGCACTGCCTCTGCAGTACCTGTCAGATATTATGTCCGTGTTGTGACTTGTGGTAAAGAAGTATGCTAAATGAAGAGGAAATACTGCTTCCCTGCATGTCTATCATAATACTGACAGTATGCCCCCTGACTTTTTTTTTACTGTACTCCCAGATCAGATAGGCTAGATCCAGCCCTGTAATAAATGCCATGGCATTGACTTTATAATGCAATATTGACACTATATCCTTCCTCATATTTGTCAACCTTTCTGTTTTTCAAGGGAAATGTTTGCACACAGTATGATTCTGGTTTTCTAGTATCCAAGCCAAGAAAATTGCTCACCTTTAAATAATTTAGCCTGTGTGAAAGATTGGCTGGTAACAGGCCATTTTTCCTGTGGGGTTTACATTATCTATAGACTCATGAACATTTCATAATACCTCTACTGTTCCTGGGAAGTGGAGCTTGGACAATTTGGAGGCTACATCACTAGTGAACCATATTGAGTCATATTCTCTTCCCTTTGGATCTTGTAAATTAATTCTTGGTATTGCAGTTTGCCAGTTGACAAGAAAGAACGTGTCATTTCCCACTGTGCTATCAATAAAAACAGTGCCGTTCAAGCATGCTGATGGTTGGAGGCTCTCGACTATGCTTTCCAGCTGTAAATATACAATAGTTATACATATGGTAAAACAACAATGTATCACATTTGAAACAGATTTAGTAAAAATACCATTCAGGTGTTAGCCTGTGTGATGGTGTGTCTAAACCTACTATTATATATATATATATATAAAATAGTATTAACTATTATATATATATATATATATATATATATATATATATATATATATATATATATACAGTATACAGCATGTGGGGCTTAAGGGACAACTCTAAGATCATCTTACAAATGAGGATCTGTGAGGGACTACAATTTGTAGCATTCTTTTGCAGTATGCCTTTCTGATTTAAAGCCTAACTCCAACCCAAACTTTTTTTCTGTTTTGGACAGACTATGGAAATCATTGAAATCCAGTAGGGTTTTTATTGTGGTCTTTCTGCTTATTTTGGCACATATTCCCCCAATTCCTATTGGGACAAGAAGTAATAGCTATTCTTTACCGTGGGGACACAGACTGCATCAAAATACATTTTTCAGTGAAATTGGGAAAGACTAGAACCTCTATCAAGTTATTGCTATTGTCTGTGGCTCTCTGGGCCGAGGACAACCATTCCTCTTCTTTCTGGTTCTGCTCTCACAAGTTGTCAATGGAACAGGAAGTGGGTCAAGGAAATAAATAAAAAACTTGACAGTGTTTTTTGAAAATATTGACTTTTTGAACACTTTCCAAAAATAAGGAAAATGTGATTTTGTCTGGAATTGGTCATTAAAACTACCCTGCACCAATTCAAAATACCTAGAAGAAGACTACAAATACAGTGACCAGCCTGCTGAATAAAGTGACCATGCTGCTAAACTCTATTGTGGAGGAATCATTCCCTGATGTCCCCTGGAATGTCTCCTTGGAATGTCAACCTTCTGCTCCCCTACATTGCTCAGTGGCTCTTCCTGGTGACTTCCACATCAATCAAGACACAGTACTGAGGCTGGTGGGAGAACTCTGAGTACTGTGAGGGGAAAAACACTAGAAGTGTCTGTTTGTAGGCAGATTGAACTGTGTTTGGTACTAGAAAGTTAGCGACTGGCCCAGCTTAAATGCTGCAAGATCAGCTCCAAAGGCTTTTGGTCCTAGCCAGCCCACTTTTGCTATAAAAAGGGGGATGGCTGAAGTCTGAGAGTCAAGTTGAGAGTGGATCCATGGGTTCCCACACTGCCTGTAAGTGGAATTGTTTGACAGTGCTGAAGGCACCAGGGTTTTTGGAAGACATCCAACCATGGACAATGTCGTAATAGACTCTTGCCTCACCAAGGTATGCCTGGGCCAATATGCCACAATAGTTAGGCCCCATTCACACCTGAGCATTTTGTAGCTTGAAGCCTAAAGCTACAAACCTGGAGGGGAAAAGATCAATTGTTCTCTATGGAGATGGGTCACATCTTCACTCCAAAACGCCTGAAGCCAGAAGCCCCAAAACGCCTGAAGCTCAAACAAGTTCTGGAACTTTTTTTTTGTCAGACTTGGGCGTTTTTCTGCTTTTTACATTGGGGACATTTTGACCTGTACAAAATCGCTGCAAAAGTGGGAAAAACGCAGCAAAAACATACTTTCTGCCTGAAAAGGCTATGCTCAGGTGTGAATGGGGCCTTAGGGTTAGGGAACGAACATTGTTCATATTGAACTGGTATGCCCCATTTCTTTAGTAAAGTAGCATCAACCGTTATAAGACTCTGAAGGTATTCAAAGGGGTGCAATTGGGGTTTGGTGTATCTAAAGAAGGAGTGCTCACCGTTATTTTATTTAAAAAAACATAAAAATAGAAAGCCACTCACATGTATTAAGACCAGACATGAGCCTATACAGCTTTAAAAAGTTCCCATCTGCTAGTCTTGAGTCAGTTAATAATGTGTATAAGTATAACAGCAACATTCATAAAAGACTGAAGGGGGGATAGCCTGTGTAAAGGCAGGCCAATGAAGAGGGAGTTTGATAACAAGAAACCTATTCAAAGATTCCATTTGTGATAGTATTTAACGACTGTATTTTGGGGGTTTAGATATACTTTAAGTGGTAAAACCCACCCAGACATACTACAGGTAGGAGTAAATGCTGTAAAACATATTTGTGACTTGGTAATATATTCAGAAGTTCAAATAATGGATTATTGAGTCATACATTTTGTTACATTACCTGAACAAGTTGTTCAGAGTCAAACCCATTTCGAGGTGAAGCCCCAGTAAAGGCACTGATTAAGTCATTTATGTTCAGATTATCAGATGCGGAAAACATTAATCCTCCTGAAAGAACAAATTGCACCAATAAAAGCCTTTCTGGTATTGGAGGATAGATCACTATTTGACATGATTTATAATTTCTAAAGCGCACCAGTCATGTCTGCAAGACTTTCAAGATTTTTTTCCGCATGTGGTCCAAGAGCTATAACATGTATGATGATTCCACTTGCTGCTATTTCAGGGAAGCATAGGCTCAAATTGAAGTTGTCTTCTCCATCTGTCATTAGAACTATTTCAGTGCTTTGTGCTGAACCGTATAGGTTTTTGTTTACCTGAATCGTGGAATAAATTGCAAATTTACAAGTATTTTTACAATGTGGTTATGTACAATGAAAAACATTCTGGTTCACATATTACCCAACTGTCAGTCTTTCTTAAATGCTACAAGCATTTTAGCTTTCATGATGCCCAAGCAAGCTGCCGTCTGTCAATTGAGATGATTCAATCCAATTGATATTGTAGCCCCCTATCCTTAGAGAAGAATTCCAGGTATGGCATTTTTTACATGGGCACATGTTTTCTGGTTATTAGCACTTCACATCTACTATTTTATTGTCCTTACTCTCAGTGCAAGTCTTACCTGACTGCAAAGAGCAGACCTTCTGTAAGATTAGGACCCTTTCACATGGACGGCACCACCTCACGGGCAGCAGAAGTAGAACTGATAGCATCAGGAGCCTATGGCACACCTGGGCATTCTGGAATCGCGATTTCAGATTTGTGGCAAAGCATGGGACATGTTTGCAATGTCATTACCTATTCATGGCACCCCAATCGCGGTGGGACTTTGCTGCGGCATATAACTGAATTCTATGCTGCACAACATGCAAAGCTTATTGCTCAGAAAGGAACAGATGCTTCTTTTGGAGGACAGCACCATACATTGCAGTTTGTCATGATTGCAGCACAATTTATTGCGTGGCAAAATTGCACCTCGATTGGGGTGCCAGTAAACCCGCACATTTTTTTTTTTTTTTTTAAACCTGCAAAGCAAAAGGCATAATGAGCTAGTATGCACCGCATACTAGCTCATTATGAAATACTTACCTTAGAACGAGGCCCCGACATCTGGCCCGATCCACGCCGAAGGAGCTGACATGCTCCCTCGGCGTTTCTTCCAGGTATCGCGGCTCCGGCGCTGTGAGTGGCCGGAGCCGCGGTATCGTCACTCCCACGCATGCGCGCGGGAGATTTCATTCCGGCCGGCCGGCCACTGCCGGATTTTCAGGCCGAGAATCCGCTTGTGCGCATGCGCCGCTGCAGTCAGCGGCGCATACCAAGGGGAATATCTCCTAAACCGTACAGGTTTAGGAGATATTTTTTTTACCTACAGGTAAGCCTTATTATAGGCTTTCATGTAGGTAAAAGTTAAAAAATGGAGTATACAACCACTTTAAGAAGTAATGGTATGGCAAACTCACCCTTCTTTTCGCCACGATTCTGGAATCGCAGGCAGGATAACCTGATTTTGTCCCTGATTCTGGAACAGCCAGGTGTGAATGGAGCCTTAGGGGATTATTTACGAAAGGCAAATCCACTTTGCACTACAAGTGCACTTGGAAGTGCAGTTGCCCTAAATCTAAGGGGTAGATCTGAAATGAGTGGAAGCTCTGCTGATTTTATTATCCAATTATGTGCAAGCTAAAATGTTGATTTTTATTTTCCTTCCATGTCTCCCTCGGATCTGCAGCGACTTTACTTCCAAGTGCACTTGCAGTGGAAAGTGGATTTTCCTTTAGTAAATAACCCCCTTAGTGTCTCTTGTGAGACCATGAATTTAGAGGCGAGGTGTTATACCACCATATCAGTGCTTAGAAGAATGGAGGTTAATATTTGTAAGTATTGCAGTCAAAATTCTATCTGAGGCAATTCTGCAACACCTTACTGACAGTTATATGAATCTGTCCAAAGTTGAGCCATTTATTGCATGGATGAGAGACAGATTTCTAATGAGTGTTTATGACACTCTGTATGAATTCCAGAGCATCTCTAAAGAATTCAGTTCTTCTAAGCCATGCTAAGCTATGCTATACTGCAAAGTATTGCTGTTCATTAGAAATGTATACCAATGAACATTTTCTCAGTTTTTTTCTGATTTATACAGGAAAAGTAACTGTACCTCAAGTCCAGCAAGAATTCCAGGACAAATGTTCATCATTTCATTTGTGGCAGAAGAGGGAACTAAGGAGATTACATCTTCTCGTTGCTGCTTATCCATTTTTTTCAGAGATGAGATGATAGATTTGGAACTTGCAAACTGGACAACACCAACATAAGCTGAAGATTCAATAATCTGTGAAAGGAAGACATCCACTGCCTGGTGCAGACGGCCTAAGCGATTATCCTGCAATGCATGATTTGTAATATGTTGATCAGTATTATATTACCTGGACTATCAAAGTAAATACCGTAATCATTATTTCTGTTGGGGCCAAACCCCACCAGTCTCTTTACTGGAGGCCTTTTTATTTAAATAAAATATGCAGAATTTCATACAGTTCAAAGTAAAATTCCACTGAATGAATGCGGACAGGGCCTACTTGACCTGCACGTGAGGGGAACTCTTCCCATGTACGCGCTCGTCAATGTCCTGGACCAGGCTTGGCCACGTTCAAAAGAAAATCAACATCATGGCAAAACCCTGGCAGTAGGAAAATTAACAGAGTCCCTTTCTAAAACATACTGTCCAATTGATATATTTTATGGCTAGTGATTTCCATTGGGGTGGCAAACATAGGCTGTTCCAGACTACATCCTTACAGGTATAACAGATCCTCCTGTTCCCATGCGTTCCCACTCAAAAAGCTCTCCTGATCCCAGCCTTCCTCCCTATTTTTATATGGACTGGGAAGGTGACAGGACCCAAATCAGCAGATCTCAGGCTTAACCCTTCCCTAACCTGGGCAGTCTGTCTTACTGGTTAAAGAAACATTCCTCTGCATATATATCAAGTTGTCGACCCATTCGTTCTCATAAAAATACATAAACATTTAGCATCACTGCCTGTTGGGGCTTCTTTAAATGGAGAAAGTTGTCTTCTTTACACAGCGGATGTGGCTTCTCTTATTCTGACTGGTAGATATGTAGGAGTTACATATTGTTTTGGAAATCTGACCTCTCTAACAATTGTACAATGTCATTTACGACTCAAAGCCTCATGGAACAAAAATGCACTGCTATAATTTCAAGTACCAACTTAGCTTCAGTCAAAGGAATGGAAATACAGTTTCCTTTGCGTCAAGAAAAAAATACCGTTTCCACTGTGTCAAGAAAAAAATAAAGTATTTGTCAACTTCAGCAATATTAAAGACATTTTTCTATAGCTAAATATAGCCTCATCATAAATTCATGTTTAAATTACAAATAACCATAATTAATTTCCTGGCTTCTAAATTGCAGGTCCCATGATCGCTGTTGATTCCAGAGAGATTCATGGAACTGTAGGTGGGCTTGTACACAGTATGACATTATGCCAAAGCAGGATTAGGAGGAACATTGCATGTCTGGCTTGTTGTCTGGGGGGGACATGGCAGCTTAACAAATATTGGAGCAGCTGGCCGGGGAAGCTTCCATCAGTCAAGGCAAGAGGGTTGGGGTATGGTCTCACACTGACCATGGAAGATACAGGCATGCTGTGTTCTTGCACAGCATGCCTGTATCTAAGTAGGGGTTGACAGTGGATATAAACTGACTACGCTAGCAAGGATCGGCTCTCATGTTTAGCCTGGTCAGTTTACTATCAGGAGATGGAGCAAAGACAGGATCAACCAGGAATTTAAGAAGAGCAGTAGGAACTATTAGAATATCATGAAAAAGCTCATAGAAATGCATTAAAGAGCCGACAGAATGCTAAAAATTGTAATTGGGTACAGTGTTGCATGATGGCACAATTGCCATTTAAAGAGTGCTTAAAAGCTGAAAATTGGCCTGGGCAGGAAGGGGGTTTATGTGCCCTGTAAGCAAGTGGTTAAGGTTTAAAAAAAAAGTTTATATTTCTCTGATCCACTCCCTCCCTTCCCTGTGTGAAGGAATTAGAGAGCGGGGAATAGATCCAGCACTGTGAGCAGCTATGGGGACACACAAAGAAGAGGAGGAGCCAAAATCATCACCAAGGGTCCCGATAAGAGGAGGATCAGGGCTGCCCTGTGCAGTACTATAGCACAGAGCAGGTGACTATAACATGTTTGTTATTTATTTATTTTTTATTTTAACCACTTGCCGCCCTCCCTATTACAAATTGACGGTGGCAAAGTGGTTTCATAATCCTGATCGGATGTCATATGACGTGATCAGGATTACGAGCCGCTGCGTGCCCCCGGGGGCGCGCACCGCGGCGATCGTTGTTGCGGGGTGTCAGTCTGACACCCTGCAACTACGATCTCGGTAAAGAGTCTCCGACTGAGACTCTTTACCACGTGATCAGCCGTGTCCAATCACGGCTGATCACAGTGTAAATGGGAAGAGCCGGTGATCGGCTTTTCCTCACTCGCGTCTGTCAGACGCGAGTAGAGGAGAGCCGATTGGCTGCTCCTCTGACAGGGGGGGCCTGTGCTGATCGATTATCAGCACAGCCCCCCCCGAGGATGCCCACACTGGACCACCAGGGATGCCACCAGACCACCAGGGATGCCCAGGATAAGGTATGCCACCCTAGACCACCAGGGATTCCAGTCAGTGCCACAATGGATGCCAATCAGTGCCCATAATGGATGCCAATCAGTGCCCACAATGGGCATCACTGATTGGCATGCATTATTGTTTGGCACTGATTGGCATCCATTAGTACAGTATATTATTATACAATGCCGCCTATCAGTTCCCATCCGTGCCGCCTATCAGTGCCCAGCCATGCCACCTATCAGTGCCCATCCATGCCCACCTGTGCCAACTACCCATACCCACCTGTGCCACCTATCCATGCCCATCCATGCCGCCCATCCATGCCCATCCATGCCAGCTATCAGTGCCAATTTGTGCCACCTATCAGTGCCCATCCGTGTCGCCCATCAGTGCCACCCATCAGTGCCACCTATCAGTGCCCATCAGTGCCGCCTATCAGTGCCACATATCAGTGTCCATCAATGCCCCCTCATCAGTGCCACTTCATTGGTGCCACCTCATCAGTGTCCATCAGTGCCGCCTTATCATTGCCCATCAGTGTTTTCCCATCAGTGCCCATCAGTGAAGGAGAAAATTTACTTATTTACAAAGTTTTGAAACTGAAACTAAAAAAACATTTTTTTTTTCAAAATTTTCGGTATTTTTTTATTTGTTTAGCAAAAAATAAAAACCGCAGAGGTGATCAAATACCACCAAAAGAAAGCTCTATTTGTGGGAAAAAAATGATAAAAATTTCATTTGGGTACAGTGTAGCATGACCGCGCAATTGTCATTCAAAGTGCGACAGCACTGAAAGCTCAAAATTGGTCTGGGCAGGAAGGTGTTTAAGTGCCCGGTATTGAAGTGGTTAAAAAAAAATTATGACTTTAGTAACAGTTCCAGCCATTTCTGTGTTTATTAAAAGTCAGCAGCTACAAAAAGTGCAGCAGCTACAAATGTGGAATGTCAGGGGGTCAGAAGTCCTTAAAGCAAAAGGTCCACTTTTGGGTGAAACTCCACTTTAAGTATAAAAAATATTTATATTGTTGATATACATTTTGTTGTCAAGGAAAACTAGTTAACCACTTCTGGACCAAGCCTATCTTTGACCCTAGAGAATAACATGGTAGTCATTGCAATATTTTATGTCACACAGTATTTGAGCAGTTTTGGAAAAATATAAACATTTTTAATTAAAAAATAAGAAAACAGTAAAGTTGGCCCAATTTTTTTGCATATTGTGAAAGATAATGTAATAGATACCTAACATGTCATGCTTTAAAATTGAACAACTAGCGTATGCGTTTTCTTTGGTGCGCAAGCTCGCGGAGACAGGGGCAGTTTAAACATTTTTTATTTATTTTTATTTTATTTTTTACTATTTAACACTGTCCCTTAAAAAATAAAAATCTGATCACTTTTATTGTTGTCACAAGGAATGCAAACATCCCTTGTGACAGTAATAGGCAGTAACGGGCACTCTATATGGAGGGATCGGGGATCTAAAAGACCCCAAACCCTTCCTCTGCACTTGAAAGTATTAAAAACGCCAAGATCTGTGTTTTGGAATACTGAATTTAAAAAAAAATTGGCGCCATTGGCAGCCGAGTAAACCGGAAGTGACGTTGTGACGTTGCTTCCGTGTTTTTACATCGGAGACCCGATCAAAGCCATTTCCGGCTTAGTTCGGGACTCCACACAACTGGCAGATGTGATGGATGGATGGTCGCTGCGGTCTCCTGGTGGGACAGGAGACCCGGGCAGGTCGGCGCTCCCTATGATAATGGGCGAGTGGCCCGTTAGCTGCATCGGTTGTTATCATGAGCTAGCTAAAAAAATAACAGAAATTAGGTCAATGGCGCTACATATGTGCCAAAAAGTGCTCTGTCTGGTCTCTCATTATATGGCTATGCACACCACACAGTGTTATGAGAGGAAATCACAGTGGTAGGATTATCCGCTAAAACCCTGCATGTAAGGGTCAATGCTATATAGGGTCCACCTAGGTGAGGACAGAACTTCTTATATAAACCATAAGAAGGTGAGTCCGCAGTGGTGGCCTAAATGATAAACATAATCCACTATAGCTTTATTGATCCTGGGAGACCTCCTCACCTAGAAATGGAGATAAATATATTAATTTAAACAGTGAACCAGCAAAGCAAAGCAAAAAAATATATATATACCAAACCAAATCTTATATCATAAGTCCAGAGATTAGTCATAAAAAATTATATATATATATATATATATATATATATATATATATACAGTGACCATGTGAAATGTCCAAACCTCAGCATAACACTGTGTGGTGTGCTTAGCCATATAACGTGAGACCCGACATATCACTCTTCGGGACATAGGTAGCGCCACTGACTCCATTTCTGTTATTTTTTATCTATCTAAAGGGAGCTTTTTAAGGGGAGGCTGCAATCTTTACATCTATCCTAAGTGCGGTAACCCTTTACTTTTTATCATGAGCTAGCTGGCCGCTAGCTCTAAAAAACTGTACCGGGGTGATGCCTGTAACCACTCCAACCAAGTGACGTACAGGTACGTGATTTGGCATGAAGTGGTTAGTTAAAGATATAATTAGAGACTTTTTCCCCTTTACCCCAGGGCTACAGCATCTGTGGTAATAATACTGATATACAGTAAACAGACAGATTTGGCTATCAAAGTTAACTATGAAACAGTCTAGTATACTAAAAAAAATCTGATTGAAAATTGTTGTTAAAGAAAATCTTAAAAATTCATTTTTTTCATTTTTTAAAATATAAAAGTTAGAAAATAAATTTGATAAAGACCTTTACATACCTGGTTCATACTTCTAGATGTATCAAGTACCAGAGTAACAACTCTGTCTTTGGACTGTAGCAGTGTGATGGTGGGCTCAGGGATACTAAAGTCTGCTTTTGGGGGAGTGGAGAGGATATCGCTGGAGTCCATGATTACTTCCCATGTACTGCGAGAGTTACACATTCTGTTATGTAGATTTGTAGCAATGGTGTTATGGGTGCTGGCATCACAGAATTGAGTTATCTGGAAAAAAAAAACATGTTTTTGGTAATTAATTTTAATTTTAATTATAATTATTATTATTGTTAAACTACCTATGCTGTATGGGATGGAATATAAAGTGTGTTATCTTTATGGTGTCACTAAAAGAAACAGGAATGCTCTGTAGGTTGAGGAAAACCTGGATTTCAACTCAAAACTATTAAAGTGTCTCAATGATCAAAATATAAAATCATATATTTTTTTCTACACTTTATTTAAATTATATCTAGCCTACTCCTAAATGGTATTGAAGTTTTTACACCTGCTTTGTGAAGATCCCCACACATTTACTTCATATAAGTCTATGAGACATATTTGCTATGCCTGCGAGTAGGTATTCCTGTGGCAGAATTCACAGAGCCTGCCTCTCAGAGTACAGGAATTACTGCTTGAAGGGAGCAAGGTACCATGGGGTATGTAGTCCTTAGAAATGGAAAGTAAACAGCAGAGGCTAAGCTGCAAAGCATGTAGGGAATCCTGAACATTGTGGAAAGATGGCCAGCAGACAGGCACCACTAACAACATAAAAGGAGATTTTCCAAGTAAGCTTATTTAGGATTGTCAAACAAACTATTGTTTGTATTATTTGTTTTTTTTTAGATTCTTTTTATTTTCTTTTTCCATTAGCAAAAATACAGACACATTGTACAATATGCATAAAATAACACATCACAAATACTACATAGAAAACAGCAAAACACCTTTGGAGCATAAAACAAAGAAAATGAATGGAGAAAAATAAATGCTTACTAAATAGAGTGGACTAAACATGGCCATAAAGTATTCCTCTTAATGAAAAATATATACATATACATACATAGTCACATAGAGCCATACACATATAGAGCAATACTTATAGTGCAGATTGATCTATACCAATACCAGGGACGTTGACTTAAGCAATTGTGACCAGATATAATTGAACTTCCTCATGGAATTCCTTAAAAAAATGTATGTTTTTCAAAAGAAATGATCCTATTAAGATCAAAAATCCAGTCAGATAAAGGTAGGAGGATAAGGAGAGGTCCACTTAAGGGCAATCTGTCTACGGGCCCCAAATAGGGCAAGCCTAATAGTATTCACAATAAGAGGAGTGTATATAGAAGAATCGTGGTAACCCAGTAATAGCTGGGCCTCTCTTAGCAACATCCTGGGAGTCCAGTCAGGTGTCATGAGGTACAAAAGGTCTAAACCTATAGCAAGGTCATTATTCAATTTTGATCAAAGCTGTGCAGCTTGATTTTATCTACAGACACCCAGCATAGAATGTTTTTTTTTGTTTTTTTTAGTAAAGGTGAACTAACCTTTTAATCTTTTTTTCTACTAGCATTAGTAAATAGATATGAAGGTATATTGTATTTACTTGTGTAGCGCCGGTACTCTGATGAGTACCCGCTATGTCTGTAAATTCAGTTTTTGCCCAAAACTATAGTTGAGTTTTGGGGTTAATTGTTCTAAATTATGGTTTGGCATCAGTTTGGCTGGGCTGTATTGAGGTTCTGCCTGGTCATAGGTGGAGTTTGCACCTGTAAGAGGCCTTGGAACGCAGTCTGGTTGGACGCATTGGGTACCAATCTCTTTCTCTGAGCCAATTGGTGGGGATGTTTGTCTCGCTGTGTATTCTGGGAGAGGGTACTTAAGGTGCTGAAGTCAGGTGGTTCCAGGTTCCGGTCCAGAAGTTGTTGCTGACTCCATTATCCTGGTCCTCCTGATCAGCCTCCAGAGGCCCTCATGGCCTGGGGTGCAGATCCATCTGTTTACGAGAATCAGGACTGGCTAGTTTGAGGCGCAGTAACTGGAGGGAGGATTCTAAGGTGTTCCGATGCCGTCTCGGATTTGGAGAGGCCCAGCAACTCTACATGCAACCAGGGGAGGACTCTTCAGTAAGAGGGCCACGCATGAGTCTGGCTGCTCGATAAGAGCCTGGAAGCTGACCTGCTATGGACATTGATTGAATCCACATTTCTTACGGTATAGCTGAACCGGCTGCAAGATACTGGTACAGTAAGAAAAATTCCTACCTCTATCCTTCCGTTTGCAACTAAGTTTTTCAACCAAGTCTGAGAGAGAGACTTTGCAAAGCTAGAATCACTTGTTGGCTGCTAGATCCAAGGTCAAGGATTTATCCAACAGTTAAAGAATCCAGTTGCTAGTGGCTATTCCCTGGATTATATACAGAGATATTTTTATTGAAGTTCGCAGTTCCAAGCACCTGAGCTAAACTTTATCCTTATACCCTCTATTCACAACAAAGAGACTGAGTTTGTTCAACCGTTTTATGCAAATAAAAATCCTAAAAAGGAACTCAAGTGTCGGTCTCTACAGTTACTGGATCATCAACTCTGGGAACCCCTAGAAAAGAATAACGAGTGACGAGCTGATGGAGGTAATCGATAAGCTCATAAAAATTCAGCCGCTCCTTCGGTGGTCAGTGCTACACTTGTTTTACCCCCTTTTTTTTATATATCCTCAGTTGCTTCCTGGTTTCTGACCTCAGCCAAAATGATGTAATACATATCAGGAGTCTTTATGAACATATTTTTACTTTCATCTGGAGGGGGTAGGACGGGCTTTAACAGCTAAACACACCCACCTGCATGCCTGAGCTAAGGGCAGATGGATTCCAGGAAGTAAACTCTACATGAATTATCTGCCCTTACTCAAGATGGCAACAGCATGAAATACTAGGTGGTGTTTTTTAAAATGATCTTTCAACAAAATAATGCTTGGAGACATAAATGGATGGGTGAGGTTGCTTTGAATAATACACATTTATTATATTGCATTTACAGTTTTTGATGCTCATATACTGTTTAGTTCCACTTTAAGAAAAAATTGATTGACATTTGTAGTCACACTGTAATTTTGTCTAAGAACAACTTACCTTACTATCTAAAAACAATGAAACCTTGCAATTTGCGTAGCTTCCAAAACTACATCTGTTTTGAAGTTCTTGATACACTTAGTGCTTTTATCATCAAAACTAGACATCTGTTTGAAAGTTAATTCCTAGAAAACATGCAGAACCCAACTGCGGTTGCTTCATCTAAATAGCATTTCCAGAGGTTCAGGGAGTTGGCTCCATCAACAGAGTGAGTAAGTGAATTCTCAGAAAAAATGTTGGCATTACGTGAGACTGGCATTAGTAAATCACCTAGTTAATCAGTAGCTGGTAGAATATAAAAGTGATTATGCAGCTGCATATAAACAGTGCTCTGATTTATACAGTCCTGTGAAAAAATAATTGCCTCCTCCCCCTTGCTAAATCATAAATGAACTGTGATTAACCACATTTTTTGGAAAGCTGAGTTAAATTTCACTTGCCACACCCAGGCCCAATTATTGCCAGACCTGAGGAATTAAGAAATCACTTAAACAGAAGCTGCCTGAGAGTGAAGCATGCTAAAAGATCTAAAAACACATCATGCCACAATGTAAAGAAATTTAAGAACAGATTAGAAACAAAGTAATTGATGTGTATCAGTCTGGAAAGGGTTATAAAACCATTTCTAAAGTTTTGGATACTCCAGTGCACCAAGGTGAGAGCTATTATCCAAAAATGGAGAAAACGTGAAACAGTGGTGAACCTTACCAAGAGGGCTCTGGCCTACCAAAATTACACCTGGTGTAATACTAGCACAGGATTTCATAAAAAGAACATCATACCAACAGTCAAAGCTGGTGGTAGTAGTGTGATGGTCTGGGGCTGGACCTGGGGCAGGACCTAGTTGACTTGCCATACTTGATGTAACCATGAATTCTGCGCTCTACCCCAAAATCCTGAAGGAGAATTTTTGCCCATCAGTTTGTGACCTCAAGCGGACTTGGGTTATGCAGCAGGACGATATTCTGAAATACATCAGCAAGTCCACCTCTAAATGGTTTAAACACTTTCATACAGGGCCATAGTCATATGACATCCACAGGAACACTCTGTCCCTCCGGGTAAGCGTCATATGACGCCCTGGGCTTCTCGCCATTCCTGCGGGCCCCCAGGCGCCTGCAGTGTGGCGATCCATGATGAGGCATGTGCCTTGGGATGCAGCCAATCCCAGATCAGTGTAAAGAGCTAATAAAAATCGGCTCTTTACCACGTGACTGGCTGTGATCAATCGCCGGTCACATGCATTGTCCTTGTGCATGGCGCTCGTGCGCTCCCTAGGGGTTTAGACATTAATGGCTGTGTATTGAGTTGTTTTGAAGGGACTGTTATACAAGCTGTACACTCACTACTTTACATTGTAGCAAAGTGTCATTTCTTCAGTGTTGTCACATGCAAAAATATAATAAAATATATTCAAAAATGTGAGGGGCGTACTAACTTTTCTGAGATACTGTATGTTAAGTCCTTTGTGCTTTCTTTATATTTTTTGTAAGTAATCTTAGGCTTTAATTATTAATTCCACTGAACTTTTTCTATCGCCAGTGTATTTTTTATTTTATTTTTTTGCTGTGAGGCCATCATCACATCTTTATTCCCATAAAAAAAGTTCCTCAAGATCAATTTAATTCAAACAATTTATGGTGGAGCTAAAGAATCTTAGCAGCTTAGAAGCTTAGCAAAGTTTTCACCACAAAGCTTTAGAATTGGAGTAGCAACTGAAGCTGTCAGATTGGGCCTTCTGTTAATAACCTTTACAACAAATATGAAGGTTGAAATCTGAGAGGTTTTAAATTCTATATGAATACTATTTTATATGTTTAACATATTTGCTGTCAGGCCTTGCCTCCCATTTTTCGTTTTAGGTGGCTGGACCTTTTTTGCAATTTTTCACATGTTTGCTATTCTTCACTAATTTTTTAGAGCTGTGAAAATGCCCTCCAATTATATTCTGAAAGCACAAGACCTTTACAATGAAAACATAATTCTGCTGATTTTGTGCTAATTTTGTCTTTATGGTTATGGCTAGGGATGAGCCGAACACCCCCTGGTTCGGTTCGCACCAGAACTTTTGAACGGACCCCGCGTTCGTTACGAACGTTAGAACCCCATTGAAGTCTATGGGACTCGAACGTTCGAAATGGAAAGTGCTAATTTTAACGGCTAATATGCAAGGTATTGTCCTAAAAAGGGTTTGGGGACCTGACTCCTGCCTCAGGGGACATGGGTCAATGCAAAAAAAAGTTTTAAAAATGGCCGTTTTGGCGGGAACACTGATTTTAATGACGATTAAAGTGAAAAAAAAAAGTGAAATATTCCTTTAAATATGGTGCCTGGGGGGTGTCTGTAGTATGCCTGTGAAGTGCCACGTGTTTCCCGTGTTTAGAACAGTCCCTGCACAAAATGACATTAAACGGAAATAACACCATTTAAAACTGCTTGCGGTTTTAATGTTATATCTGGTTCCTGCAATATGGTTGAAAATCATTCAGAAAAATGGCATGGGTAGCCCTCCCTGCCCATTACCAGCCTATTTGGGTCTTGTACGCATATTAAGGGGAACCCCGTACCCATATTAAAAAAAGGAAATGCGTGTGGCCCCCAGGCCCTATATACGCAGAACAGCAGTATACAGGCGGTGCAAACAAGACAGGGACTGTGTAGGTTTTTTTGTGTTAAGTTGAATCTGTTTGTAATGTTCAACTGGTACATTTTTAAAGTGTAGTTCCAGTCAAAAAAACTATTTTAAAGCTTTTTGGAAAACATAGGGAAGGGTTATCACCCCTGTATAATTTGTTTTGTCGTCCATCTTTTTTCATCTCACTTGCTGTTGTCTCCTTCCGTTTGCAAGTAGGAGATAGTAGGGGCCTGCCCTATATGCTCTGCAGAAATGGCGGAACAAGGTGTTGGTTTTGCCACAACATTGTAAGCCCTCAAAGTGACTCTTGGTGGGCGCTGGAGTGCCCTGCTGTGAACGATTATATCAAGAATTGTAATACATGCCATTGTTGAACAGTGGTAGAAAAATTGACCTTTGGTGGTTGTGGTGCTGGTGCCACAACACTATAAGTCCTCACCGTTACTCTGGGTGGGCACAGGAAGGGGCCCTCCTGTGAAATATTATATCAAGAATTGTAATTACATGTCCCTGTTAAACAGGGGCAGAAAAATTGGGCCTTAGGCACTGGTGCTGGTGCCACCACACTCCAACCTCTGCCATATACTCTAGTTTTATTGCAGGAATTAGCCCTGCTGCAAAGCATTGCATCAAAAATTGTACTTAAACGCCCCTGTTAAACAGGGGCAGAAAAATTGGGCCTTAGGCACTGGTGCTGGTGCCATCACACTGCAACCTCTGCCATATACTCTAGTTTTATTGCAGGAATTAGCCCTGCTGCAAAGCATTGCATCAAAAATTGTACTTAAACGCCCCTGTTAAACAGGGGCAGAAAAATTGGGCCTTAGGCACTGGTGCTGGTGCCACCACACTCCAACCTCTGCCATATACTCTAGTTTTATTGCAGGAATTAGCCCTGCTGCAAAGCATTGCATCAAAAATTGTACTTAAACGCCCCTGTTAAACAGGGGCAGAAAAATTGGGCCTTAGGCACTGGTGCTGGTGCCATCACACTGCAACCTCTGCCATATACTCTAGTTTTATTGCAGGAATTAGCCCTGCTGCAAAGCATTGCATCAAAAATTGTACTTAAACGCCCCTGTTAAACAGGGGCAGAAAAATTGGGCCTTAGGCACTGGTGCTGGTGCCACCACACTCCAACAACTGCCATATACTCTAGTTTTATTGCAGGAATTAGCCCTGCTGCAAAGCATTGCATCAAAAATTGTAATTAAACGCCCCTGTTAAACAGGGGCAGAAAAATTGGGCTGCTGGCATCACCCAGAACCAAAAATGTTCTTCCAACATATCAGCGGAGGAGGAAGAGGATAGACAATCAACATAACAGGACAGTCACTCAGCATCAGCATAGGCAGTCTTGAAGGGATGTGGTATTTCAAAAAAAATTATTCGGTTACATCAGCTTCAGGTGCTTGGTAGCTGTGGGTGATCCAAGACTGATTCATCTTGATGAAGGTCAGTCGATCAACTGATTCGGTGGACAGGCGCACCCTGTGATCGGTAACAAAGCCACCAGCAGCACTGAAGGTGCGTTCCGAAAGAACGCTGGATGCAGGACAGGCCAGTAGCTCAATTGCATACTGTGCAAGCTCTGGCCAGTGATCCATCCTCAAGACCCAGTAAGCCAGAGGATTTTCGGTGGGAAAGGTGTCCAAGTCTGACCTTGCCCCTAGGTATTCCTGCACCATGTAAATTAGACGCTGGCGATGGGTGCTGGAACCAATCATACATTGAGGCTGCGGACTAAAAAATTGTCTGAAAGCATCAGTCAGACGGCCACCTTCTCCACCGCTCCTTCTGACCGATGCCTCAGCAACACGTTGTCCAGGACCAGGAGTTTGTAACCTCCCAGTCTCTGGGAACGCGTTGCACAGAGCTTTCTGCAAGGCCTCCCGGAGATGTCTCATCCTCTGCTCCCTCTGCGATGGCAAGATAAGGTCGGCAACCTTACCCTTGTACCGTGGATCAAGGAGAGTGGCCAGCCAGTAATGGTTCCTCTCCTTGATCCGAAGAATACGAGGATCCTTCCGCAGGCTTTGCAGGATCAGGGAGGCCATGCAGCGTAGGTTAGCTGAGGCATTCGGTCCGGAGTCCTCTGGGTCACTAAGGACAACATGATCCGCAGCTACCTCCTCCCAGCCACGTACAAGTCCACGTGTTTCTTGGGACTGTAAATCATCCCTATAAGACTGCTGCTGCTGATGCTGAGTGCCAGCCTCCACCTCCATGCTGACACAATCATCCTCCTCCTCCTCTTCCTCCTCCTCACCCTCTTCCTGTGTGATGGGTGGCACAGCAGGAACACTGTCTGGATAAAGGGGGCCTTGAGAGGCAAGGAAGTCCTCCTCTTCCTGCCTCTGTTCTTCCTCAAGTGCCCTGTCCATTATTCCACGCAGCGTATGCTCCAAGAGGTGGACAAGAGGTACAGTGTCACTGATGCATGCACTGTCACTGCTCACCATCCTTGTGGCCTCCTCAAACGGTGACAGGACAGTGCATGCATCCCTGATCATGCCCCACTGGCGTGGTGAGAAAAAACAAAGCTCCCCTGACCCTGTCCTGGTGCCGTAGTCACACAGGTACTCATTGATGGCCCTCTGCTGCGTGTGCAGCCGCTGCAGCATGGCCAATGTTGAGTTCCATCTGGTGGGCATGTCACATATAAGGCGGTTCTTGGGCAGGTTCAACTCCTTTTGGAGCTCAGCCAGCCGAGCACAGGCATTAAATGATCGGCGGAAATGCACACAGACTTTCCTGGCCTGCTTCAGGACATCCTGTAAGCCGGGGTACCTGCCCAAGAACCGCTGCACCATCAGGTTAAGGACGTGAGCTACACAGGGCACATGGGTCAGTTGTCCCTGTCGGAGGGCGGAGAGGAGGTTGGTGCCATTGTCGCAAACCACCATTCCTGGCTTAAGCTGGCGTGGCGTCAACCACCTCTCGGCCTGCCCCTGCAGAGCTGACAAAACATCCGCCCCAGTGTGGCTCCTGTCCCCCAAACAAACCAGCGCAAGCACGGCATGGCATCGTTTTGCCTGCGTACTTGCGTAGCCCCTGCAACGCCTACGGAGCACCGCTGGTTCTGAGGACAGAGCACTGGAAGAGGCCATGGAGGAAGAAGAAGAGGAGGGGGTGGAGGAGAGAGGTGTGTTACAACCAATAGTAGCATTTTGGAGGCGTGGTGGCGGAACAACCTCCAACACTACTGCACCTTGTCCTGCATCCTTCCCAGCAGCCAGAAGAGTGACCCAATGGGCCGTGAAAGACAGGTAACGTCCCTGTCCATGCCTGCTGGACCATGAGTCAGCGGTAATATGCACCTTACCGCTGACCGCCCTGTCCAGCGAGGCAAGGACATTGCCTTCCACATGCCGGTAGAGAGCCGGAATCGCCTTCCGTGAGAAAAAGTGGCGTTTGGGGACCTGCCACTGAGGAACCGCACATTGTACAAACTCACGGAAGGGGGCCGAGTCTACCAACTGAAAAGGCAGCAGTTGAAGTGCTAGCAATTTAGCCAAGCTAGCATTCAACCGCTGGGCATGTGGATGGCTGGGAGTAAACTTCTTCCGCCGGTCCAGCAGCTGGGGCAGGGACATTTGCCTGCTATAATCGGACGTGGATGTACCACTAGCAGAGTTCCCGGAAGCACTTGGCTGTGACACACCTAATTCTACACCTTCATTCCTCTCAGAGCAGGTTTCAGAGAGGACTGAAGGTCTAGTGGGGTTGGAGATGCCAGCTGATGAGGAGCAAGGAGAGGTCCGCTTTGTTCTTTGGTGTGGGTCTCTGAGGAACGCTTGCCAACGAGCTGCATGGCAGGTCAACATATGTCTGGTCAAGCATGTGGTGCCCAAGTGGCTGATGTTTTGGCCACGTGAGATACGCTTGAGACATATGTTGCAAATAGCAGCGGTGCGATCTGATGCACTCGTCTCAAAAAAGGCCCACACCAAAGAACTTTTAGAATAACGCGCAGAGGAAGCGCTCTGCGCAGGCGGAGCTCTGCGGTGTGATTCAGTCGGTGTGCTGCCCCTAAGCTGGCCCCCGGAGGGCATCCTGCCTCGTTGGACATGTGCCTCCTCCTCCTCCTCCTCCTCCCTCCTTCCAGGCACCCACGTGGAGTCAGTGCCCTCATCATCCCCTCCCTCTTCATCGCTGTAGCAAACCTGGCAGTATGCTGCAGCTTGTGGAACATGACTGCCAGATTGCTGTCCTTCTTGAGCATCCCCTCTCTCTGCGCTCACGCTACTGCCTTCCTCTAGCTGTGTGTCATCATCAGAGCCCACCAAACACTGGGAATCCTCCTGGAGCATGTACCCAACACTGTGCTCAAAGAGTTCAGGAGACTCCTCAGGAGGACGTGGTGGGTATAGGGAAGGAGTCACTGATGATGACATTGAGAGGAGGGAAGACGATGCGTTGGCAGCTGCTTTGCTACTACCCTGAGACTGGGTCAGAGAGGATGAGGAGGATGAAGAGGGCTTGGTCATCCACTCTACCAAGTCGTTGGCATGTTGCGGTTCAACATGTCCAGCTGCAGAAAAGAAGGACAAGCATGTCCCATGGCCACGTGCTGATGACAATGCACCGCGTCCACGACCAGCACTGTTGTCTCTAGACACAGAGCCTGCTTGCCCTCTTTTATCGGCTCGCGCCTGTCTGCCTCTGCTTGCTGGCCTTCCAGACATGGTAATGGCCTGAAGGGAGTTGGGTAAAACAGTAGTTGGGTAGTTTATATTGAGCTGGAGGCACACAACACCCACCAACTCCTGCAGATGCCTTTTTTATAGAACAGCAGAGATAAAGGGGTATATACAGATGTATACTGTGCTGTGCTGGAAGCACACACAACTTCCAATAACTCCTGCAGATGACAATTGGGCCCAAATAGAGAACAGCTATGTAGGTGGATTATAGCGGTATGTACTGGGTACAGAGCACGCAGACAGCACGCACTATCTCCTGACACTACTGACTGCAAGCTCTATTGTTAAAGATGGACCACTAGTTATATAGGTGAGGTGAATATCACGGTGTATACTGCGGTCAGGGCACGCAGACAATAACCAGAAAACAGCAGAGTTAAAGGGGTATATACAGATGTATACTGTGCTGTGCTGGAAGCACACACAACTTCCAATAACTCCTGCAGATGACAATTGGGCTCAAATAGAGAACAGCTATGTAGGTGGATTTTAGCGGTATGTACTGGGTACAGAGCACGCAGACAGCACGCACTATCTCCTGACACTACTGACTGCAGGCTCTATTGTTAAAGCTAGATCACTAGCTATATAGGTGAGGTGAATATAGTGGTGTATACTGCGGTCAGGGCACAGACAATAACCACTACACAAGAGCAAGATAGGAAATCAGCCAAAAACGATTGGTGTGTAACTGTGTTGAAGGTACACAGAACACCCACTGCTTCAGATGCCAACACACTACACGAGGCCGCCTCAAAGGCGGCCTTATATAGTGTGGGGCGTGCACTACACAGCCTGAGCTATGATTGGCCACAGGCATCCTGCCTGTGGCCAATCATGGCTCTCCTCGCTGCTGGCGCTGCGATTGGCCAAGCATGCGGGGTCACAGTGCATGCTTGGCCAATCATGAGCCAGCAATGCACTGCGCCACCGCAGTGCATTGTGGTCCGCGCGCCACACGAATTTTGACGCGAACGGACCAAGAGTTCGGATTTCGCCGAACGGACGAACAGCCAATGTTCGAGTCGAACATGCATTTCGACTCGAACACGAAGCTCATCCCTAGTTATGGCTTATGAATTAATAATAGCTCAAGTTATCCACTTGAACTCTGGAAGGTTTTACCCCCTTCATAATCAGGACATTTTTTTTGCTATTTAGCATTGTGCTACTTCAACTGCCAATTGCATCTTAATGCAATACTGTAGGCAAATTACATTTTTATAATTTTTTCCCACATACATAGAGCTTTATTTTGGTGGTATTTGATCATCACTGGGTTTTAAATTTTTTGGCATATAAATGACAAAGGACTGACCATTTTAAAATAAATGATACCATAGATAACATGTTTTTCGGTTTTTACATTAGGAGCATATATTGAGCTTGGCAATTCCAATTAGAACTTAAATAATGCATTACAATTTAACTAAACCATTCCATTCCACCACAGCATCTGCCCTATAAATCCCACTCCCGCCTTATCACCCTCACCCTCCTACTACTCCTAATGTCTGGTGACATTGCACCAAACCCCCTGCCCTCCCACACCCAATTGCTACCCCCAAAATATGCTGTCTACCTCCTCCAACAGTCGTAACTCCCACCTTCTCATCCCAATTCCCCTAATTCCACAAGTTGGCCCCCCTCTTTCATGTGCCCTCTAGAATGCCCGTTCAGTCTTCAACAAACTAGCCTCTATCAATGACATTTTCCTCTCCAAATCCCCTAATATATTTGCTATAACTGAAACCTGGTTCCAGGAATCTGACTCTGACACATACCTCTCCAGCTGCCCTGTCCCACAGTGGCCTCCTTTGGACACAATCCACCAGACCCAGTGGACGAAAAGGAGGTGGCGTCGGACTTCTCCTCTCCCCACAATGCACCTTTCAGGTACTTCCCACACCTCCCTCTCTTTCCCCCCTGCTCTTTCGAAATGCACTGCATTTGTCTTTTCTCTCCAGTTTGTCTGAGGGTCGCAGTTATTTATTGACCTCCTGGACCAGTGTCACACTTTCTGGATGATTTCTCTGCATGGCTACCCTATTTTCTCTCATCTGAAGTACCTGTTATCATCCTAGGTGACTTTAACATTCCAATTAATGTTAATACTGCTACCACGTCTAAACTACTCAACCTAACCTCCTCTTTTAACCTAACACAATGGACACAAACCACCACTCACTCCAACGGGAACACACTCGACCTCGTATTCTCCCATCGCTGCACTCCCTGCAATTTCTATAACACACCCTTTCCTCTCTCTGATCACAACCTTATCCTTTTCACTCTCTCCTTGTCTCCTACATCCCATGCTGCCAACCTACAAACCACTACCCGCAGAAACCTTCGCAGCCTCAACCCTTCCCTTCTTCATTCTGCTACTGATGGCCTTTATGACAAAATTGCACCCCTGTCCTGCCCAGACCTAACCACTTTCATCTACAACAACACGCTGTCATCCTCCCTAGATGTACTTGCTCCTCTTGTTAAGCACAGAACAAGGCCCCGTCTGCCACAACCCTGGCAAACAGACGACACCAGAAGTCTCAAGAGACACAGCCGGGTTCTTGAGCGAGCATGGCGTAAATCTAAGTCCCTGCAAGACTTTACCCTCTACAAATCTGCCCTTCTCAAATACAACTCCTGCCTCCACACTGCTAAACAAACCTATTACAACACTCTCATCAAAACCCTCTCATCCAAACCTCGTCAACTCTTTTCTACCCTTAATTCCTTACTTCACCCCCCATTTACCCCACCCACCAACTTGCTTACTGCTCAACAGATTGTCAACCTTTTCAATAGCAAAATTCACACAATTCGCAGGGAGATGATATCCAGCATTAAACTTCCTCCCCTACCCAACAAAACAGGTCCAACACCATGCTTAATACTCTCCTCTTTTTGCCCAGTTACCACAGATGAATTTAATAAACTCCTCTCCACAGCCCACCTCACTACCTGCTCCCTGGACAATGTCCCCTCACAATTACTGCTACCACCTTCCCACTCTATCCTTAACTCCCCAACCCACATCTTGAACCTCTCCCTCTTCTCTGGCACCTTTCCTTCCCTGCTCAAACATGCACTGGTTACCCCCATACTCAAAAAACCCTTACTAGACCCCACCTGTTTGAAAAACTTAAGACCCATCTCCCTGCTACCGTTTGCCTCCAAGCTCATCGAACACCTTGTCCAAGACCAAATGAGTCGCTACCACATGGACAACAACCTTCTCGACCCCCTACAGTCTGGCTTCCGCCCACAACATTCTACTGAAACTGCCCTACTTAAACTCACCAATGACCTACTAACTGCCAAAACCAACACCCACTACTCCATACTCATACTTTTAGACCTCTCTGCTGCCTTTGAAACAGTTGACCACCTGCTCCTCCTCAACAAATTATGCTCCCTTGGCCTCCGTGATTCTGCTTTATCCTGGTTTTCCTCCTACCTATCTCAGCGCACTTTCAGTGTCACCTACAACTCCATCTCCTCCGCTCCCCTTCCTCTTTCTGTTGGGGTACCCCAAGGTTCTGTCCTAGGGCCCCTCCTATTCTCTCTCTATACCTCTTTCCTGGGCCAGTTGATAACCCCCATGGTTTCCAATACCACCTCTAAACCCAGATATATCTCTCCAATCCTCAACTCACCCCCTCAATCTCCTCACAGATCTCAAACTTACTGAATGATATATCATTATGGATGTCACACCACTTCCTCAAACTCAATCTTTGTAAAACTGAGCTTGTTATATTTCCTCCTTCACGACCCCCCCACCCCCGTGACTTCACCATTAACATAAACAACACAACCATTGGTCCCTCCACACAAGCCAGGGTCCTGGGTGTAATCCTTGACTCTGACCTTTCCTTCAGCCCCCATATCCAATCACTGGCTAAATCCTGCCGCCTTCACCCTTGCAACATCTCTAGAATTCGACCCTTCCTGACTAATGACAACACAAAGCAACTCGTTCACTCCTTGATTATTTCCCGCCTTGATTACTGCAACTCTCTCCTTAATGGCCTACCCTTAAGCAGGCTATCCCCCCTTCAGTCTATTATGAATGCTGCTACTAGACTAATACACCTCACTAATCGATCCGTGACTGCTTCCCCTCTCTGCCAATCCCTTCACTGGCTTCCCCTACCCCACCGTGTAAAATTCAAAATGCTAACCATAACATACAAAGCCATCCACAACATCTCCCCCATCTACATCACCAACCTCACCTGCAGATATCGCCCAAATCATCCCCCCCACTCTTCCCAGGACCTCCTGCTTTCTAGCTCCCTTGTTACCTCCTCCCATGCTCGCCTTCAAGACTTCTCCAGAGTCTCTCCCATCCTCTGGAACTCCCTGCCCCAGTCTGTCCGATCAGCCCCTACCCTGTCCACCTTTAGGAGTTCCCTGAAAACTCATTTATTCAGGGAAGCCTATCCCACACCAACCTAACTGTCCCCGAGCCACCCCCATCAAAGCATTCTCTGCAGCTATTACCTTTTGTACCACCACCCCCTCCCTTTAGAATGTAAGCTCTACGAGCAGGGCCCTTCTGTACCTTTTGTATTGTACTGTAATTGTGTTGCCCTCCCCCCTTATACATTGTAAAGCTCTGCATAAACTGTTGGCGCTATATAAATCGTGTATAATAATAATAATAATAATAATAATAATATAATAACTAAACCCATAAGATCTTAGTTGACTAAAATGTAGTGGAGATTTTAGTGGACACATAGATACATCATTTGTCTGGTTGAAAAAAGACACAAGTCCATCTAATTCAATAGTCCAACCAATAGCTGAAAAAAAAATCCTATACCCACAGTTTATCCAGAGGAAGGCAAAAAAAAATCCCAATAAAGCATTAACCAATTAAATCCAGCAGGGGAAAAAATTGTTCCCAATGTCCCAAGAGACAATTGGAACCAACTCTTGAGGGAGTCTATTCCACATTTTCACAGCTCTTACTGTGAAGAAACCTTTCTATATTTGGAGATTAAATCTATTTTCCTCCAGACATAAAGAGTGCCCCCTTGACCTCTGTGATGACTTTAAAGTGAATAGCTCATCACTGAGTTCACTATATGGACCACTTATATATTTATACACGTTGATCATATCCCCCTTGATCTCCTCTTCTCAAGAGAGAATAAATTCAGTTCAGCTAATCATTCCTCATACCTGAGCTCCTCCATGCCTCTTATCAGTTTGGTCGCTCTTCTCTGCACTTTCTCCAGTTCCCCGGTATCCTTTTTGTGAACACCATAATGTACTGGAGATTTCAGTCGACTAAAATACTAAAACAATTCAGATGAATGAAATATGACTAAGATTAAAATGGCATTTTAGTCAAAAGAGTATGACTAAAACTAAATAGAAATTTTATGTCAACATGAACACTGTTATGCTCTATGTCAGAGTTCCCCAATTTGCGGCTCGGGTGACAGATGCTGCCCCTTGCTTGCTTTTATCTGGCCCTTGGAGCACTATTTCATCCACTGATACCAACAATGCGGCCTAATTCCCCCCCCCACTGACACCAATGAATGGGGCACAATTCCCCCCAATGATACCAAAATTGGGGCCCAAAGACATCTATGATCGGGCCCAATGACACCAATGATGGGGCCCAATAATATCAACGATGGGGCACAATTCCTCCTACTTACCCCAATAATGGGACACAATTGCTCAAACTGAAACAACGGGGCATTATTTTTTCTAGCTGATGTCGGGTCCTTTTCTACTCCTACTATCCACAGTCCGCCCCTTCTAAATTCTGAAGAACAATAAACTGGACCTTTATTTGGAAAGTTTAGAGGCTCCTGCTCCATGTTATCATAAACTGTGGCTAAAAAAGATGATCAGTATATTTGTTTTTCCTAACTTGACTACTGTAATGATCTATTTGTTGGGGTATCTAAATCCACATGTAGCAAACTACAGTATGTCCTAAATCCGGCAGGCAGAATCCTGACAAGGTCTATTGTAAGTAATCATATTAAGCCTCGTGTACACTACAGCTGCTAAAGTGAAGTTAAGGAGCAGTTGGGTGTTTTTTTTTTCAGCAGCCCCTGAACTCTCCTCCATGTTATCTTATGTGTAAATGTGCACAGGGTAATTTATAGTAGTTTAGAGGCAGTTGTGGTTACAGGCATTTTTTGAAAGCAGAAAAATTACGTTGAGGACTGTAGTTAACTGGCATTTCAAACGCCAAATGCTTGTAACTGCTTCTTACCACGGTAAACCGTTTTTATGCTTGTTTGCGTTTATAAGCGTTTTTAAAGGGGAAACCATTTCTGATGGTATAAAAATGTTAAAAAAACACAAATTTCAACACATGCTGTTTCTTGCATCAATGGATGAGCCCAGTAGCGATGAATTCTGATCCTCTCATGCAATGTTCTACGTGTTTGAAGCCTCTGCAACATTAGGAGCATTTCCTCACACATGTTTGTGATGAATCCATAGTAAAAACACAAAAAATAAGACAGCTATCTACAAGCACATTGCTATTTGCTGCTGCTTTGTCTTCTCTCACAGAATCGCTGAAATAGTTAATAATTTACTTGTTTTTCATGCATTGTGGGCATTTGGGAGGGTCTCCTGAGGTTATCTTTAAAAAACGCTTCTAACCTCAAATGCTCATAACTGCTACTAAACTTGCATTAACTCAGTATATAAAAGTTGTAAAATGGAAGTTTTTCACTGTCGGTTTCCAGATGTCAGTTTCCAGCGTTCAGAAGAGGTTTTCAGCTCCACTGTGTACACGAGCCCTTAAGCCCCGTACACACGAGAGGACTTATGTCCGACAGACTTCCGAAGGAGTTCCGTCGGAGTTCTGCCGGAGTTCCGACGGAGTTCTGACGGACTTTTCGGCTGAGCGGACTTGGCCACACACAATCACACTAAACTCCGACGGATTCGAACGTAATGACTTACGACTGGATTCGAATAAGGAAGTTCATAGCCAGTAGCCAATAGCTGCCCTAGCGTCGGTTTTAGTCCGTCGGAATAGCATACACACGAGCGAATTTTTCGAAGGGACCGGGTCCGGCGGAGTTCCTTCGGAAAAATTTGAAGCATGTTCCATATTCTAAAGTCCTTCGGACTTTGGCGAGTCAAAAGTCCGTTGCAGCCCACACACGATCGAATAGTCTGACGGAATCAGTCCGTCGGACTTTGGATGTTGAAAAGTCTGCTCGTGTGTACGGGGCTTTAGTGTTTTAAGCTTTTGCAATGACTTCAAAATCCACCCTATAAGGCTCTGCATGGCCTGCCAATCTTTCGCCTGTCTGGCCTTTTATCACCCTACTCCCTCCCCTCATAATCTACACTGTGTGCCCCTTAAACCCATCTACATTTTATGGGGCCTTCTCCTTTTTATACCCAACAAATATGAAATTTTCTTCCCAAGTACATGAAAAAGTCACCTTGTTTAAACTCTTTCAGCTCAAAACTGACAACTTTCTTCTTTAGACGTGCCTTTGCCTAACTGTTCATTTTCTTTTTTTAATTAGTTTTTGTTTCTTCTGTAAAGTGTTTGGAGAAGGTACCTTTAAAAGCACAATATAAAACAATGTTTATTATTATGTGCTTTAATATTTTTAATGGTTGTTATATTGTGCATTTTAGGGTGGGCATGTACAATCCCATATTAACCTGCAAAGAATGTTTGCACATATTAAATAAAGAATTACTAGCTTAATGTAAATCATTTACTAAATGAAAAATACCTTTTCATTGAGTGTGTGTAACAGTATTGAACGAAAGCTTTTATTAAATTTAACAATGCATTATTTTCAGTACTTAACTGTTTTGACTCCCTTTTAATAAACTGAGAGGCTGAATACTCACATCAGTCAAAGCCTGTGAATACATGATAGATTCCCGCATAAACTGGGATGTATCAGGCAGAAATATACATCCCTGTTCATAGAGGCCAGTATCAGGATCGAAGTGGCAATGCTGTGTTGGACATGATTCTTCTTGGCATTGGCCAGTTAAGATAATGTTATTTCCAAAAATATCTGCAGGACATCTAGAAAGCAAATAATAAAAAGTACACATCATGTAAAGTTACTGGGAAGTGATTACCAAAGCCCATTACTTTATCGTTACATTATTAATGATTTATAAAAACTAAAGGAAAGTGTTTCTGTGGACATCCCTAACAACTTGAAGTGTATCTACATCCAAAACCAAAAATGTAATATATTGTAGCTGATCAGTCCTTAAAAGGTGTGGCTGTATTATTTTCTTTCTTTGAGGCTTGTTTTCCTTTTTTTCAGTTTCATATCAGTGGGGTATTTTTTGCCACTTGGGGATAGCAATGATTGAGGCATGCACTGGACTTCAAACATGTTTGCCTTTGTTCATCTTCATTACATAGTGGATTCACACAAACAGTAGAATTTTTAAGAATAAGACCCCTTTCACACTGGGACGCTTTGCGGGTGCTACAGAGCTAAAAATAGCACCCGCAAAGTGCCCTGAAAGAGCCGCTTCATTCACTCCAGTGTGAAAGCCTGAGGGCTTTCACACTGGAGCGGTGCGCTGGCAGGACGGTAAAAAAAAGTACTGCTAGAAGCATCTTTGGAGCCGTAGAGGAGCAGTGTGTATACTGCTCCTACACCACTCGTGACCATTGAAATTAATGGGGCAGCGTGACTATACCATCGACAAAGCGCTGCTGCAGCAGCGCTATGCGGGTGGTCTTAACACTTTTTCACCCTCTAGCAGGGGTTAAAAGCGCCCCACTAGCGGCCGAATAGCTACACAAATACGACGGTAAAGTGCCGCTAAAAATGGTGGTGCTTTTGCGGCAGCGCTGCCCCCGCTCCAGTGTGAAAGGGGCCTAAAGAAAAAGTCCTTTGGGCTTTTTTTTTAAGTTACAAAAAATTACAAGGACACTACATTTCTGGCAAGATTGATGAACATATTTTGTACTTGCCAAAAAAGTTAAATTAAATGCAGTCACCACATCTAGCTCCTTCCAGTTTTAAATTGGATGAAGTTCATATTTCCTCACATGCTTACTTGTCTACAATGTTGTATACAGTCATACAGCCCTCAAAAGAGGCTTCTGGATAATAAAAGGATACTATACCAGGGCAGATATATGCTGGGCTAGGACAGTTGTTGGACTGATTGCGGCACAACCAAATTCTGGTGCCTTCCCATATACTAAGGGGCGTATAATAGAGAAACTGCCAATAAATTTACAATGTGCAAAGATAAATTGCAGATGCTCCTGAAAATTAAGTGGAATATGGGACATTATAAATCCTGCAGCAGTGGAGTCGGCCAGAATAAAAGGAAATCTATACAATAATTCATGTTTTTTGGATTTTCTGGCATTCTTTTGTCCTTTCTGTCTTTATTTACATAACGGTTTGACATAGTAGGTTTTACTCAAATAAAGGTAGATTTTATATTACTTACAGTGCCTTAAAAAGTATTCATACCCCTTGAAATTTTCCACATTTTGTCATGTTACAACCAAAAACATAAATGTATTTTATTGGGATTTTATGTGATAGACAAGACAAAGTGGCACATAATTGTGAAGTGGAAGGAAAATGATAAATGGTTTTCAAATGTTTTTACAAATAAATGAAAAGTGTGGCATGCATTTGTATTCAGCCCCTCAATACTTTGTAGAACCATGTTTCACTGCAATTACAGCTGTAAGTCTTTTTGGGGATGTCTCTACCAGCTTTGCACATCCAGAGAGTGAATTTTTTTCCCCCATTGTTCTTTGCAAAATAGCTCAAGCTCTGCCAGATTGGATGGAGAGCACCTGTGAACAGTAATTTTAAAGTCTTGCCACAGATTCTCAATTGGATTTAGATTTGGACTTTGACTGGGCCATTCTAACACATGAATATGCTTTTATCTAAACCATTCTATTGTAGCTCTGGCTGTATGTTTAGGGTCATTGTCCTGCTGTAAAGTGAACCTCCGCCCCAGTCTCAAGTCCTTTGCAGAATCTAACAGGTTTTCTTCTAAGATTGCCCTGTATTTGGCTCCATCCATCTTCCCATCAACTCTGACCAGCTTCGCTGCCCTTGCTGAAAAAAATCATTCTCACAACATGATGATGCCACCACCATGTTTTACAGTGAGGATGGTGTGTTCAGGGTAAGGTGCAGTGTTAGTTTTCCACCACACATAGTGTTTTGCTTTTAGGCCAAAAAGTTCACTTTTGGTCTCATCTGACCAGAGCACCTTCTTCCACATGTTTGCTGTGTCCCTGACATGGCTTCCTCGCAAACTGCAAACAGGACTTATTATGGCTTTCTTTCAACAATAGCTTTCTTCTTGCCACTCTTCCATAAAGGCCAGATTTGTGGAGTGCACGACTAATAGTTGTCCTGTGGACAGATTCTCCCACCAGAGATGTCGATCTCTGCAACTTCTTCGGAGTTACCATGGGCCTCTTGGCTGCTTCTCTGATTAATGCTCTCCTTGCCCGGCCTGTCAGTTTAGGTGGACGCCCATGTCTTGGTAGGTTTTCAGTTGCGCCATACTCTTTCCATTTTCAGATGATAGATTGAACAGTACTCCGTGAGATGTTCAATGCTTGGGATATTTTTTATAACCTAACCCTGCTTTAAACATCTCTACAACTTTATCCTTGACCTATCTGGTATGTTCCTTGGCACTTATGATGCTGTTTGTTCACTACGGTTCTCTAATTGTGTGACTTCTGAAAGCAATTGATTCCACTAGACTTTAATTAAGGGTATCAGCATAAAGGAGGCTGAATTCAAATGCAGACCATTTATCATTTCCCTGCACTTCACAATTATGTGCCACTTTGTCTTGGTCTATCACATAAAATCCCAATAAAATACATTTAACTTTTTGGTTGTATCATGACAAAATGTGGAAAATTTCAAGGGATATGAATACTTTTTCAAGGCACTGTATGTCTACTCTGATTAAATAGTGCTGAGAAGCAAAGTGCTAGTGAGTATGGACAATTTTATCTAGTGCTGGATTGGGCAAAAGTAGTTTACATTTACGCATGTATGCAGATAATTCAATTCAACAGAACTAAGTATGGCCACCACTGTTATTTCTGTTCAGTATTTGAGCTATTTTGCCAACTCAAGTTTGAGTTCTGCGCAGCCTCCAGGGCTTTCTCTAAAACTATAAGAACCCTCAGACATAAAGTAACTTGGGCAAGTTCTATAATTGGCAAACTATGTCTGACTACATCTACAAAGAATTTGCTTTCCTATGTTATTGATACATGTGCACATTTTCTTGTGTTCCTGATGACTTCAAATACAGAATCCTAGGCTGAGAAGCCTAAAATAGTAGTTACATTTGCCGATAGTACTTGTTTTATCTATTCTAGGCTGAATTTTTCAGTGAATACCAAAATTCTATGGAAATCAGTTGTATTATTATTATTATACATGATTTATATAACACCAAAAGTTTACACAGGACTTTACAGTGTAGACAATACAGTTCAAAACAGATGCAATAGGAGGGAACTGCTCATGGAGCTTACAAACTAAAGGGGGGTGGTACATGAGGTAATAGCTGCAGGGGATGATCTGATGGAGGTGACTCGAGTACGGTTCTTAAGTGGAGGTGGGGTAGGCTTCCCTGAATAAGTGAGTTTTCAGGGATCATCTAAAGGCAGACAGGGTGGGGGCTGACCGAACATACCCGTGTTGAAAGAGCCAGGCACTTAACGCCAAGGCGGCACTTTACCCAAGAAGTGGCCAGTACTAGCAACAGGTCAGGCAAAAGTTTTTTTATTGGTAAACTTTAACTACTAGGCTTACATATTATAATACATAATATATTGCATACCTTGTGGCTTCTACTTTTCCGTATTCTGAAACATAGTAAGGTTTTTCATCATTGTATTCATCATACACCCCCCATCGGAGATGAGCCCATTCATGGACCATTACTCTACCTAAAAAACATCATTTATTTATTTTTCATTTTTTTTAAAGAGCTAATTTAACTGCATTAAAGGAAGGAAGTTTATGAGCAAATCAACTCAGGTAAAATACATATGTTCATGAGCTAATGGTCATGTTTAATGGTATACAACTTATACAAGTTGCTGTTGTCACATCATATAAAACAATAATCTCTACAACCAAAAGGATGTAGAATTGTACTATATATACACTTTATAAGGAGATAAAATATCCACAAAGCTAGATGGAATGATTTTAGGCTAGCTAGAGACATAAACTGAACTCCCTCCACTTTACTTCCCACATCATTATCTTGGAAGAAAACGTAAGGCATTGTGTTATACTGGAGGTTGAACAGGGATTTTCTAGTACACAATATCATTATTATATAAAAAGATAACTGTGTGAATACAATCCAGGTTACTGACATCTAAAACATTTCAAGCAGTGGGGTGGCCTGCTACACAACAGCAATATCAGGGTACCAAAAAAATGGAAAACTGATTGCATTGTCTGTAGTACATATTCAAATGTGACAGTAGCATACCTTTAACTAAAGGCATTTAATACATTAATGATATACGGGTAGTTATAGTCACATCAGAATGTTCTTTCCCTGTGAAGCCCAGCAGCTTGTGTATATAAATGTATATGAATTAACTTACCTATCAGTTGTAGGTGGCATGGGCAGTGAAAGATTTAAAGGGGGCAAAAGGGGGAAGTGCTCTGGGCCCCCAGACAGACGGGCCCCCTCTGTACAAAAATAATAATAATAATAAATATATAAAATAATAAAAAATAAATAATAATAAAGTAATATGCAATCTAAAATAATTAAAAAAAATTCTCTCTTTTATTAACCACTTACGGACCAGCTCACGCTGATTTATGTCGGCACTTTGAAGAGGGATATCATTGTTATGGCAGCAGCTAGCTACAATATCCTCGGTATCCTCTTCTTCAGTGAGTGGTCCGGTTTCCCCGCCCCTCCTGCCGCTCTCCGGTGCCCTCCGTCACTTGCCGGAGCCACCAGCGGAGGTGATCGGATCCTTATTCCTGTTAGGTATGGAGATGAGTGAGGGGAGGATGGACCCCACCCATCTCCATACCATTGCAGGGCGTAAGTGACATCAAAACATCACTTCCGCCCATGGCTCTTAAAGGGAAATGTTTTTTTTTTTCAAACGACATTTTTCTTAGTGCATTTTTGTGTAAATATGAGATCTGAAATCTTTTTGACATCAGATATCATATTTAAGAAGTCCTATTATGCTTTTTTTCTATTACAAGGGATGTTTACATTCCTTGTAATAGAAATAAAAGTGACAGAATAATTTTTTTAAAAAAGAACAGTGTAAAAATAAAAAATAAAATGTAAAATAAATAAATTCAAAAAAATTTAAACACGCCCCGTCCCACCAAGCTCATGTGCAGAAGTGAACACATATGCGAGTAGCACCCACATATCAAAACAATGTTCAAACCACACGTGTGGTATCACCACGTTCGTTAGCATGAGAGCAATAATTCTAGCCTTAGATCTCCTCTGTAACACAAAACATGCAACCTGTAGAATTTTTTCAACGTCGCCTATGGATAATGTTACTCAGTGTAACATTATCTTTCACAATATAAAAAAAAAATTGGGCTAACTTTACTGTTATCTTTTTATCTATTGTTTTATGCAAAAAAAAGTATTTCAACGACCGCAATTTTATTCTCTAGGGTGTTAGAAAAAAAAATACGTATATATATGTTTGGGGGTTCTAATTAATTTTCTAGCAAAAAAATTATTTTAACTTGTACACACTAAATCTCAGAAAGAGACTCGGTCCTGGTTAAATGTATCTTGGAAAGTAATGTTTTGCCAGTCATTATCTTTAAAAGTTTCTACTCTGGACTGATATAGTGTATCATATCTAAACAAATTTTGGCAGGTCAAGCAAAGCACACATAGAGCCCTATGACTTTTTGTGTGCACACATGACCACAGAATGATGTTTTGTCATGCGTTTTAAAAATGTTTGACTGTTATTGAGAAGGTAAGCAAACTCAGTGTATGAGGGGCCCCCAAACCTGAAGTGTCCCGGGCCCCCAAGGTTTAAATCTGACCCTAGAAACAATTGGTAGAAACAATTGAGCTATACGCCTCGGAGGCAATTGAGCTGTGAGAAATAGAGCTCCACAGTTTTACTTTCTATGTAAATTATTTCTTACCTGCCAGTATCTCTTAAAAAAGAATTATGAAGTCCCACTTCTGTTAAGTAAACCCATAATAGTCTTAGAAAATTTGCAAATATTTGTATATTTAGCATTTATTGCTTTATTCTTTGCTTTAGACAAATAGAATTACTGTCAGACAGCAGGAATTAAAAATCCAACCCTGCCATCTACTGAAACTTCAAAGAACTCTTTTGTTGTGCTCTAGAGTTAAAGGAATAGTATACTGTAAATTTACAGTGCTAAATGCTATAAAAAGTTTAATATGACTTTTAAGGAACTTCATAAATGCTGCCAGCCTCAAACAGCTAAATACAAGTTATTATTAACAACACTTGTTAAAAACTGTATCAAAATACACACTTTTTAGTCCTAAATCAGGGACATAATGCATACAGTTTATTAAAATTAATATTCCTTCTTTTAAGGGACCTGGCCTAGTTGTCCCACCTCTACAAATTTGTGTATCAAGCAGTTCAGAGGTTTGTCTTCCATGACATTGGAGCGCTCTCTATTCTCAAGATTCACACCTAGTATTCCCCAGGGCCAAACAGGGAGAGAACTTGTAAGCTTTTAGTCTACTGGCTATATAATTGGACTGGAGAATGTCCCATTATCCCTCCGGGGCCCTCTGGGGGATAACCTGTGTGAAATTGAAGTCAGTGTGCAAATATTATTGTTATGGTCCTTTCATTTTGTCTATTTGTACTCAATTCAAAAAATATAAAATGTATTTAATATTAACCCCTGAAAAAATTCACTGAGGTCACTGAGGTGACGTCACTTCTGGTCACGGCCGAGACTGGAAGTTTGGATTCCATAGCGCTCTATCTGAGTGCAACACCACGGTCCCAGCTGCTGTATGCACAGCAATTTTAACTGTAGGTCTCTACATTGTTTTTAATAAATTCATTAATACTACACCATGAGGATTATTATTCTTATTACATGTGTGAGCCGACTGAGTACCACCAACTACTGAGTCACATACACCCTATGGAGATCAGTGTTGCTGTTGATGTGTGTTACCTTTTGATTTAAGGTGAGCTGCCATTGCACACAGTGGTGGAGTTGGTTTTCTTCCTTGGATTGAGCACTGGATTGGATTGGATTGACTATTCGATTGCTTATATTTCACCTGGATTTTCGAAGCATCATTTAAGCACCTCAACAAAAAATTCTATTACTGTGTTTATTTACATTTTGCACCGGACTTTGGCATCACCATTCATTGTGGATATTCTGTATGATACTCACATTTTTTTTTTTCTGTTTGCACTTTACTAGATGTTAATGTATTTACCATTTTATATGATCTAGTCTTTATTGCAGTTGTGTTGCTTTATTTAGGAATCACTGTTTAAATTTATCACCACTCCACTGATATATTGTTATTTCAATAAATATTATTTGTCAATAAATAGCAGTGCTCATGAGCACAAATGTGCTAAAATTCCCCCATGGGTACTTAATGCACAGGCACCACTTCCTCCATATGCAGTGAGGGATTTATAGGAGCAAGACTGACCCCTTTAGATCTGATGCAAAATGTGTTTCCTTCCCAAGTTTGTGGAGACTACAAAAGCTTTCCAGCACCAGAGTGCATAGTGCTACAACCTAAGTAGTAGTCTTTCATGGATATCCATTAATACCCAAGGGCATTAACTACATGGTGGAAATGTGCCGCGGCTGTAGTCATAAGAACTACCTTCTGTTGACATTATTATTACATAATAAATTTTATTTTAGCTATTTGAGTCTGGTGGTATTTATGAAGCACCTTAAAAGTTCCACTGAGGTGTATATATAGCATTTTCTTTTTTATATGTATTGGGTATGGTTCTTTACAGTCCCTCCAATACCTATATAGTGACTTTTTTATGGTTTTGGACAGAACAAGACAAGG